>NC_077227.1:237424170-237725239 GCF_027887165.1 Monodelphis domestica | reverse complement strand
ACATGCTATAAAACCTGACACCCACAGAAGAATTGTTATAGTTGTTATAGTCACTGACTATTAAGAATGAATCTTTGACCAATATTATATACAAGTCTGTCTTACCAGACTAGGTTGTTGCTAGTTGTTGATGTGTTGTTGTTTTTTAAATAATGAAGCATAATCACATTGCTCTCAAAAGGACAAAGGGTTTTTGCATAACTAATAAACAGAATTTCAAAATTAAAAATAGTTTTGTTTCATCTTTATCTTTTTCAGTGTTTCTGAATGCTTTACATGTTTCAATATCTATAATAGTAAAATAGTGGATGTATATAATTCATACACAAATATATACATATAGAATGCATGCTCAGATTTTTTAATTACTTGAGTTTTTTAAGTTTTATTGATGTGTTTTGTTTTTACACTACAAAAAATTTACAGATTACTCTAATTTCCTGAAAGTTATTTTGTAACAAAGTAAAACAGTTAAATAAAATTGATATTATAGCAACTTCATCTGGAAATGCTTGCAATATTGCACATCTGTAATACTTAACACAAAGAGAAAAATGGAATTACTAGTATCAAAAATGAAAAAAGAGAATTCACAATTGATTAAAAATGGATATTATAATTTTTCCAACTATATATGCCAACAAATCTAGCAACTAAAATGAAATACATATATATAAAAGTAAAATATAAAACTTAACAGAATATGAAACAGAAATTTTAAACAACCTGATTTCAGAGAAATAAATTTAACAAACCATAAATGAACTTATAAGGGGAAAAATACTTCAGGATCAGATAGATTCACAGATGAGTTATACTAAACATTAAAAGAACAATAGATTCCTCCATTTTAACTAATAGGAGTGCACAATCAAAATATATTGAGACCACAGGTATAAAGGACCAGCCTTGGCATCAGGAAGATATGGATTTAGGTTTTAATTCTGACACATACTAGCTATGTGATCATGGACAGGCCATGCAATGTCCAGGTATCTCAGCAATTGGATAAAGCTATGATATACATGAGTTGCCCATATATCACTTGTGAAATCATATGTTAAATGAGAAAGCATACCAGGGCTAATAAAGGCCCATTTCTGCAGTCAGGACTGTCTGGATTCAAGTATTGTCTCTGATTTGTACAAGCTTGATAATCATTAGCAAATTATATACTCTCTTTGTGCCCTATCCATCGAATTTACCACTGATGTTTAACTATCAAAAACCAAAAGTGATAAACAAGGAGTTGCCAACCAGTAGTAAGAGTTTCTAAAATGTGAATTCTACACAGAAATGAAACTAAAAACAAAACAACAATGGCAACAAGAAAAAAAACAGGGAATTATTCTTACTATTATCAACTGAATAAATAAAAATTGACACCAATGGTAATGGTGTAAAACATTGCCAATTTAAAAAATAAATAAAAAAGGTTTTTGTACAAGTGAAAGCCTATATTAAACACAAATAGAAAAGTTCATAAAATACAAAGGTGCCTTAGTGATCATGTATTCCAAATTCCTTATTTTATAGATTAGACACTGAGACTCAGAAAGATTAAATAACATGCATATTTAGGGGCACAGAGAGTGACAGAATTGGGATTAAAAATCATCTCCTCTGTTTCCTGATTCAACATTCCCCCCCTCTTACCCTAGTTGGTTTCAATATCCATAATTATAAAATAGTGAATATATATAATTCATACACAAATATGCACATATGGGATGTACTTTTTTGATAACTTGAATTTTTTTAAAGCTTTATTCTTCAGGGTTCTAAATTAATTTTGTTTCTCAGGGCCCTAAGTCAATTTTACCCAAGAATCAATATGAACTCACTGTCTAGAAGCTGTCTGTGCTTTTGTTAAGTAACATTCATTGAGTACTCACTGAGTGCTTGGCCCTATGCCACCCTTGGAGATTTTACAAAATATGAAGTTGGCAATGCTAAAAAGCAAACTCATTCAGTGTTTAAAGCCAGACCTGTTGCTGGCATTGTTATTCACAATGGATCACTTTCTATAAATGACCCCTGATACAGTCATACACAGTATCTCACCAGTAACTTCCCAGTTTACATTGGGTAGGAACATAACCAAACAAGTTTTGGCCTAAATCTAAAGTTAAGTTGAATTTGTGAAACCATGCAGTGAATTCAGGATTAATGTAACAGTCAATCTCTATTACATACCAGAAAAAAAAAGCCTTCCTTTGTCTGAGGGATATAAATTGGTCATTTGGGATTCCCTACTTCACTGCTTAATTGAACTATCTTGCATTTTGCTTTGACAATGAAGAAACAGTCTTGAAATGTCAATGATGTATAAGCATCATGAGGGCAAAGTCTATGAAAACTAGCTCCCTGAAAGCTTTCATTGTCTCTTTAAATGAGACATAGTGTTATCTAGAATGTCTGTGAGATAGGCTATGCAAGTTAGTATTACAGAGAATTAAAGTCACATCATCCACTTCTAGAAGTCACTCCCTACCTACTTGGGATCCTCAGAACAAGATGGCGGTAGTAAAAGAAAAAAATGAGAATCAGATTACAAGTCATATTTCCTACTGATGCTTGACTTTCTTTGCTCCTCTTACTCAGTTCTTACCTTATGTGGATAGAATAAAGGATTTAGAGCCAAGAAGATCTGAGTTCATATTCTTCCTCAGCACTTTAAGAGTTTTGGGTCCTTGGGCATGTCATTTAACTTCTCTCAGAGTCAATTTGTTTATATGTGGAATAGGGATAATTGTTAATGCACATAACTCTCATGATAACACATATAGTCATTCAGAAACCTTAAAATATTATAAAATGCCATCATTATTCCTTTTTGTTTACACATATAAATTATTACAATTTTTTTCTTCTTTCCACAAACTCCAAACTGTGCATTTCACATCCACCACCCATGACTCAGTCTCCTATTTCACTGAGAAGCCTTAGGTTACACGACTTTCCCTCTCCACAGATTCCTCCCAATTTGCCTATAAAAATGTTCAAATCTCCTCAGTTATAAAATAAAAAAAAATGCCCCTTACCATTCATATTCAACCTGCTACCCTCATTTCTTTTCTCCTTTAAAATCAAAATTCTTTTAAAAGTTATCTATGGGCTCAGCTTGGTGGCTCAGTGGATTAAAAACCAGGCCTCAAGAGGGGAGGTTTGGGGTCAAATCTTCAAACCAAGACTCAAGAGAGGAGGTTTGGGTTCAAATCAAAAATATAAAAATGTGGTCACCAAAATTATTACTCAAGTCAGAATGACTTTATGGTAGTTTGGGTCCCAGAGGTAAATTAAACAAGGGTTTTAGACATAAGGCCTCCTCCAGAAAATCCAGGAAAGGGAGTCAATCTTTTTCACTCACCCACCTGGTACTTCTAAGGGGAAAATAGAAGAGCAGTTCGAGGTCTCAAGCCTGAGCTCCTTCAAGGTCAAGTTCCAAGGGGAAAGAGCTGGTCACAGGAAGTTCTTGCCACTTTTTAAAGACCCTTCCTTTTGTTACTTCCTGTGCCTTCCTTCCACTTTATGTGGACCAACTGCAGCTATAACTTTGTTTAGGACTGCCCAGGGAGTAGTCAGTGAGTTTCTGATTCATCACTCACTATTGCACATGTGGGTCACAGACCTCCCCATACTTAAGTGGGGCATATAGACTCCTAGTGTTTAACTCTAAAAATGGTCAGGGGAGAGTTAATTCCATCTTTACACTTCAAACACTTCATAACTATATGACCCTGGGCAAGTCATTTAACCCCCATTTCCTAACCTTACCTCTCTCCTGCCTTATAAGTAATATTGATTCTAAGTTGGAAGGTAAGGCTTTAAAAATAAAGTTTTCTATGCCCTGTTCATTAATGTTTCATTTACTCTTATTCATCTTCTACCAAAGATAGCATTGTGTTCCTGCTGTTTCTCTTGCATCTATCCCCACTCCAAGAGACTAGGAAACTAGCCAAAGACAACATGACTTCTAATACCTAATAGTCACACTAGAGCAAAAAAAAAATAACTATCTGAGATTGCTCAGTGAATTGTTTCTCTGGGCAAGGGAATCTTGGCATCAGATGAGTCCACTAGTGGCATAATAAAGTGCATGTCATCCGTTGGAATTGAAAACACAGAGGAAAACCAGAACTTCAATTGCTGATAGAGGATGATACAGTGAACAACTATATCCAACAGCCTAGTTGAATCATAATCTATGAGTTACTCTACCCGAAGATTGATGATGGTCATCCCTATTCCAAAGTTAAAGGTGAAGTGTGGCATTGTGGGCATCAAGGTGGGCAAATATGCAGTGCCCTTGGCAAGGACCAGTAGCTAAATTACCACTCAAGGTCTCCCTAGATGGATTAACTGAGTACTGTGACTAGTATAAGAGAGACGGAGCCAACTTTCCCAAATAATAATGTATACTGAAGTCTGGGGATAATATACTTCCTATCTTTGCCATCCTCGAAAATGGCAGCAGATTGACCCATCATCAGTTTTGCCAGAATAATAGCATTACCTTCCTTGTGGAGCCAGAGACTCTCCCTAATGGAGAATATGACCCAAAATATTGTTAGTATGTCAATAAATGCTTCTGGCTATTGTCTACAAAGTTCTAAGCATCTACCATATCTGCCTGATTAGTACCTTTCTAGGTAGTCACCCAGAAGTATCCAAGGAGAGAGCAATGGCAACTACAATTGCCCTTTACTGAACCATGGCCCCTGATGTTACTGGTGTTACCTTACTGTCTTCAGTCCAGAGTGACTCCATCAATCTCAATCCCATCAATACCTGCCAGCTACCTAAGCTCTGGGTTCTAATCTGTTCTTATGGCAGAACTCTATAATAGCTAGAATAGAAAAAAGGAAAATATGAAGGCTGCCAAAATGAAAAAAAAAAAAACAGGTTTCAGTTATTAGCCAGGCCACAGATGGTCAGATTTGAACCCAGAATTTCCTTTCTCTAGACCTGGCCCTTAATCTACTGAGCCATCTAGATGCCCCTCACCCATCACTTTTAACTTACATGATATATCACTCTGTTGTGAGTTTAGTGATACCTTCTCAAGCCACTTCAGTCAATAAAAATCTACTTAGTGTCAATTATCTATGCCTTTTGTTCTACATCATTGTCATCCACTCTTTCTTTAAAACCTTGCAAATCTGTCTTCTGTTCCCAACAAAGTTCCTTTTCCTAAGGCCAATTGTAAAACCCAATGAACTTAAAGGATCTAGTTCTTTTTTAACTCTTTTCAATTTTTTTTTCTGAAAACTCTCTCCTCCCATGGTTTAAATATGCAGTATGCTCCAAATTCTCCTACTTCTATTTGTTTCTCTGCTAATTCCAACTTTGTCTCTTTCTTGGCTCTTTAAAGTGAATGTTCTCAAAATATCTTTCCTTAGCCCATATCTTCTATCTTCATTCCTTCCTTTAGCAATTTCACTTATTTGCACAGGTTCAGCTTTTATTTCTATGCAAGAGATTATGCTAATTTATATTCATACCCTGCTCTATCTCCCGGAGTCCAGAACTGAATCTCCAACAACCCACAGGATACTGTGGAGACAAAGAAAGGTGGGCTCTGTATTTTCTCTCTATTGACATGGGTGACTCCATTTTTGAATTAGCCTTCATTTCAGTGCAAATTGAACAAGTCACATCCATTTTCTTCTGTTTGGATTAACCCTCATCCCAGTTTGTTCTACAAGACTGAGCACAAAGGGAAATAAGCCATTGTGCACAATTGCAGGAGAAAAAACAAGTTGCTTATAAGGCCAACTTTAGAGAAAACAAGTCAATTTGTATTGCCTTCAAGGCAGAGTGCTTAAAAATAACAAGCATTTGCTCTTAAAGAATAAAAGAATAAAAAGTCTTCTATTTGTTTTATTGAAGAGAGTGGAAGATTTTTCTTTATGGTGTTTCTCATAGCCTCACATCTCTGAAAAAAACTTACTTCTGACCCGTTTTCCCAAATTACATTAATGAGATGTATGTTTTTACTTCAACTATATGTCTAACTGTATTTCCAGCTCTCAATCTACACTTAACATGTTCAAAACGAAGATCATTTTCTTTTTACCAAAACCAGCTCTTCTATTTGTTTCTGTCAATTGCACCACTATTCACCCACTCTTCATGTTCAAATTATTGGTATTAACTTTTATTCTTCTTTCCAACTTCTTATTTCTAATCAGTCAAATTCTACCAATTCTACTCTCAGTATATATTACATCTTATATCCTTTCTTTTTATTTCTATTTGTTTCTATTTATTTTATTTTATTTTTATCATCCCACAATGATCTCTTTGCAGATTTTTCCACTTCTATTCTCTACCCCTGCCATTCCACATTCCATCTATCTGACAGGCTATTGCAATAGTACATGTAAGATATGATGAGGAACACAACTAGGGAAGAGATTGTGTGAGTGAAGAGAAGTGATGTGTGAGAATATAGAAGGACTTGAAAGAGTCTAGGATGAATTCAAGCTTGTGAGCCTGGGTGATGAAGCATGATGTGCCTTCACTAGAGATAGGAAACTTTCATAGAGAGATGGATTTAGGAGGAAAGATGAGTTTCTCTTCAGGAACAGTTAAATTTGAGATCATTTAGATGGAAATGTTCTACAGCCAATTGTGATATAGTGCTGGAATTCAGAAGACAGACAAAGGCTGGATATACTGGTATCATCTGAATAAAAATTGTTGTTTAGTAGTTTTTCAGTCATGTTCAACTCTTTGTGACTACTTTTGGAGTTTTCTTGTCAAAGATACTGGAATAGTCTAACATTTCCTTCTCTGGTTCATTTTACAGATGAGAAAACTGAGGTAAACATAGTGTTGAATTATTTGCCCAAGGTCACACAGCTAGTGAGTATTCGAGGCTGGATCTAAATTCAGGTCTTCCTGATTCCAGGCTGGGCAGTCTCTTTACTGTGCCAGCTAACTGCTACAAAATTCATTTCCTCTTAAGTGTGATAATCTCTATGAGTGACAGAAATAAAAATACAAATCTTGACAGTTGATGTTTAAGAACTAGGACACCAAAGAGTTCATGAAAGGAGCATTGGTATACATGCATAAATATATTTGCCTACATATAAATATATAGATATAGAAATATATATCCAGATAAAGAGGTACATAAATATGCATACATTTATATTTGTATTTTTATATATAGTTCTATAAATATGTATACATCTCTATATCTAGAAACACATATGCATATAGATCTAAAGATAGAGATATGGAGATATACAAATAGAATGATCATTCTCTATCTACTGATGCTCCTTTGATGAATTCTTTGGAGTTCTAGTTCTTATACATCATACATCAACTTTCAAGATCTGTATTTTCATTTATTGCACTCAGAGAGTTGGTCACAACTAATAACACTCCATTATAACTTACTGAGCTAAGGGAATTATACACTATGAATTTTCTTTTCCCCCCAATCCATATCACCACATTCTTCTAAATAATCCTCTGTTCTGTTTTCTTTTGCTTCAGTTTTAGATAAAGAGATGACCCCTTTCTTTGCCAAGACTGATTCTTCTTTAATTGTGCCCTTGATCCAATTCATTCCAAAGTCCTCTTTCCATGCTTCCTACAATCAGAACCAAAAAACTCCAAAACAAATCTCCATCACTTGACCCCAACATCTTCTCAAGCTGTTGTATTATGTTTCATCTCTCTTTTATAGTCACTTTCTTACAGTAGACAGTTGGTTGTACTCATTAACTTTACTTACATTCACTTCCTACCACTAGAGTGAAGCATCTCTTTCCAAGGTAATCAATATAAATGCCAATATACATGTGTATGTTCCTATATATGTAATATTTGTGTTTATATACAAAGATCAATATATGTATGTATTTATACCTGCATATATCAATATACATGAATACACATATATAAATACATACATGTATTTTCTACATAGGTGTATATATGTGTGTGTTTGGATATGTCTATATGAACCTATATGATATATATGCCTATATCTAGCTATGAGGCATAGAGATATATAGGTAAAGAAAGAGATGAATCTAGAGTCAGGAAGACCTGAGTTCTCATTCCGCTTCAGACACTTCCTAGATATTTGACCCTGGGCAAGTCACTTCACCCTGTTTGCCTCAATTTCTTCATCTATAAAATGAGCTGGGGAAAGAAAATGCAAACTACTCCAGTATCTTTGCCAAGAAAACTCCAAATGGGGTCACAAAAAGTCAGACATGACTAAAATAGCTGAACAACAACAAAAGAGATATTGATAAGATAGATAGATATCCATATAGATGTTTAGAGAGATCAAAGTCTCTGAAACAGAGCAGGAGCTAGAAAAGAGAAGAATCCTGTGATACAAGTAAGGATCCAAGAATAACCAAGAAACCAACCATTTTTATGTCAAGGATCTGGAACAGGTAATTAAAATGGATTCAAGATAGGAATTCAAGAAGAAAGTATTCAAGTTTGTCAATGATGCAACAAAGGACATTGTCAGAGAAAACTGAAATATGTAATACTCTGATTTCTCACCCAATATATCAGGCATGAGAAAAGGAGCACTTTATGATGCAGAGAATAGTCAAGGATTCAGTGGCTTTTAGACAGAACCAATTATATGTAAGTATAAGAAGACATAAAGAATATGAGATAGAGAAATAAAGAAGAAAGGAGAGCTTGTTAATAAAAGGCGAGGGTTCCAAAGGGCACATTACATTGGGAAATTACAGGTAAAAAAAATGTGAAGACTTTGGGGTGAGATGGATAGAGTTTAGAGTATAGAGAGCAATGGTCAGGAAAAGATCCTTAGATTACATGTCTCAAAGAGACTGGGAGCATGATTCACAAGGATAAAAGATTCAGATACAAAAAAATATACAATGACTACAACAATGTAAACAGAGAAAGCAACTACCACAAAACAGCTGAAATTGAGCTTCATGAAATTATAATGTCCAAGCTTGGCTCAAGAAAAAGGGATATGAGAAGACATCTCCACTACTTGCTTTGTAGAGATGGGAGGAAGAAGCAGGAGGGGGCTAGGAGGTTGCTTCTACAGCATACACAGTAAAATATTGGGGTTTGTGTTGGTTTTGTTTATATGTTGATTGGTTCTTCATTATAAGCTACCCCCTAGCTAGGAAGGGAGAGTAATGCAGAGGGAAATGTAGGCAATGACAAAAACAAAGATATTAATAAAGATCTTTTTTTAAAAGAATAAGAGAAATACAAAAGATCAAAAATTGCAAAGAATTTATTTAAAAATGTAAAGGAATGAGGTCTAACAGTCCTATATTTTAAACTATAATTATAAAAACAGTAATTATCAAAGTTATCTGGTACTGGCTAATAAATAGAAAGGAAGATCATCAGTGCAATACAAATAGTAGTGTGAAGAGTGAATCAAACTCTCTTTGGTTATCAATCAGCAACTTTTAAGTTAATCAGTCAAGACTTAAGTACCCCTACTTAGTACCTTACCAGTCACCAAGTATAAGAGTTTACAAGTCACTTTCTAGAGTGGGTGACAACTCCAGAAGTCACTGCCCCACCCCTGGGCAGTGCTAGGCAAATTGAAAGACTGTGATTGGCTCCTGTAAAGTGAGGGAAGGGACAGGAAGTGACATGGAAAAAAGGACCTAAAAAGTTCTGAACTTCCTATCTAAGGGACTTCTCCTTTGAACTTCTTTGGAGTTGCTACATCCATGATCTGGACTGAAGGAGGAGACTCTTTCCCTGGATCCTTCATCAGATTGCTGGGTGAGTACCTGGCCATCTTTTCCTGGCTTTTGGAGAGATTGGTTCCAGAGATTTCTGCCTTGGCTTTGGAGGAGGCTGCATTGGTGGAATTCTGGCTGAAGATACTGCCAGAACTTCTGACTGAGGATTACTGGGAAAATCCATGTGGAGACAGAGTCTTGGGGAAGCCCTGCTGGGGCTGAGCTTTGTTTCTCAGGAGGAGGAGAATCCATCCCTTTATCTACATTTTTCCACTTTCACTCTTCCCTTTTCTTTGTAAATAAAAAATAAAACTGCTAAAAGTCATTTTGACTTAAGCTGAAATATTTTTAAATTGGTGACCACAATATTACTTTAGAACATTCAAATGTAGTATAAAACCTAAATTTTAAATTGTGAATGTTCACCTCCAAAGGATGAACTGAGAAACAAAAATATAAAAAGACATAATCTATATTTTGCTAGATCATATCTTCTGTGATATGGGGGAAGCGGTGGCACTGAATAAGAAAATTAATTTTATATTTAAAAAATTTAAGAATAAGAGAAATAAGAGGTGAGAATTTGCCAGTGAAAGAATGGCATATAGAGAAAAGCAAATGTTCAGGTCTCCCATCTTCAAATATCCTGGGATAACTAAAAATAATGTGGGGTATACAATGGTAATAATAACTCTATAATTGCTGAATTCCAACCTCAGACTTTTCCACAGGCTACTTTGACCATGAGTGCAATCCAACCTTGAGCCTTCTCTCATATAAACTGTGTATTTAAAATAACATCTGTATTTTGTGTAATAACTGCATTTGAGATAATATTTGTAAAGTACCCTAGCACATAGTAGGTGCTTCATAGATACTCATTCTCTTGATGCCTTCTTGTGTCTTGCCCAATGCCTAGCACAGTGAACTGTATATAATGAGCACTTGGTAAACATCCATTGAATTATATCATAGAGTTATAGACTATTACAACTTAAAAGATATTATCATTTTCTAGCTTAATCAAAACTCATTTTTCAGTTTTAGAAGTTGACAACCAGAGATAGTAGAGTTTTGTCCAATATCAAACAGTTAGTTCATGGAAGAGGGTTGAGAATTCAAGTATCCTACACAGCTGCTAGCTAGAAATTTGTCCTTCTATAACTTTTTCCCATTGTCCCTACCTCTATCCATAAGAAAAACAACAGGATAAGTTGATCCCCTCTCCCATCTGACATTCTCTGCTTCTGGTATGCACATACACACACAGATATGCTCACACATATGCATAAATACATACATTCATATTACCATCACTGCCACCAAATTATTCAGTCAGCTAAATATGATCATTTGCTTCATTTATTCATGTCACATTGTTGAGAAACAGCCTTCTCCTGACATACTTGTTTGTCTCCCTTAAGGCAGATTCTAGTTTTAAAAGATACTTCTTAAAATGTGATATCCAAGACTGAATACAATACTCCAGGTGCACTCCATTCCTGGTGTTCAGAGTAGAGCTGGCAGCTGTCTGAGATCTCTTCCCCCAGCATTACTGTCAATAAACTGTACAAATGGGCAGGTTGAAATGACTTTGGGAAGAAACACCTTTTTAATTATGCAGGATCAGGGAGCCAAATTTCCTGTTACTCGTGTATCTCCTAGATAATTTATAGTGTGTGCCATCAGCCATTGGAGAAGTGTGAGGAAAGTGATGTTTGTTGATAATGGGCCATTCTCTGTTGCAGATGATATTTATTACTCTAACTCATAGACTTGTTATTCTTAAACCCATAAGTTTGGTAATAAAATTGATGAAGTAATAGGTTTTCAAAATCTACTTTCCTTGAAAAATCACAACATGACAACATCCTATATGAAAAAACTTGATGTGAAATCACATAGAATAAATTTCTCAAACTGACTTCCTAGTACCATGCTTTCAAGTGGGTTTAAGGAAAAAATGTGCATATGTGTGTAGTATTTATCTACATATGTATGTCTGCATTTATCCACATATGCACAAATACACAGAAAATATGCATATATGTAGGCACGTATAAGTATGTATATTATGTGTATATGTGCATATGTAGATAATGTATGTGTATATTATATATATAATATCATACACATATACCGAGACACAAATTCACATGCACATATACCCCCATAGTCAGACTCTCCTAAATTCAAGACCAGCTCTCTATTCTCTATACTATGTTGTTTCTATGAGTATGCATGTATATATACATATGTACAGGCATATACATATCCATATATATAATACCTTACATATTGCCAAATATATATAAGTTCTTGGAATGTGCTATTGAAAATCACCCTTAATGAATCACCCTTATGGCTGATCTATAGGTCTTCAGATTTTGTATTAATAGTTACCATAGCAGCATATGGTATTCTTGTGTTTATTTGGGATTTTGTTTCTGATCGTGGGAGTATGCCACACATAAACATAAAGAACGTAAAAATCAATTATGAAGTTATTTAGTAATCAGATTTGACAAGCCTTTTATAACAGTGAAGATAAAGGAATTGAAGTAACAACCCTATGTTCAAAGCCTATTATCATTCTTCAAAAAAAAAAAAAGAGAGAGAGAAAGGCAGTCAGAATTCATAGACCAAAAATTGCTTAAAAAATGCCAGATCAGCAACAATGATTCAGAAATGGAAGTGGTAGGGTGGAGAGGAGATAGCAAAAGAGGAAGTGCTGTTCAAAGACCAATCAAAAAAAAGGGTAAAAGGGTTAACTCTATTATGATATTTTGATCCTCTTTCTCCTTAGTGAGGGATTCTTCTGGGTAATTTTTATAAGGGACACCAAGGCTGTACCTTGCCACGAGGCATTGTCCCTTAGGAAATCCATGAGTCTAGTAACAGGTCAGGGGTCCTGAGGAATCTCTAAGCAGAAAAAACAAAACAAACAGTAATAGCTATTGCTGTCAAGGTTGTGATTTGCCAATGGATTTATCCCTATAATAACCATGTCCTTAATAAAAGTCACATAGCTTGCAGCTAGAATAATAAGTATCAGAAAGGAACTTGGAGATCATCAAGCATATTGTTTCTGAAGCTTCTTCTCTTCTCCAACTCCTGCCTTCAGATTCAGACTTTGATCTTCCTTTCCTTCTCTCTCTCTCTCCCTCTCCCTCTCCCTCTCCCTCTCCCTCTCCCTCTCTCTCTCTGTCTCTCTCTCTCTCTCTCTCTGTCTCTCTCTCTCTGTCTCTCTCTCCCTCTCTCTCTCTCTCTCTCTCTCTCTCTCTCTCTCTCTCTCTCTCTCTCTCTCTCTCTCTCCCTCTCCCTCTCTCTCTCTCTCTCTCTCTCTCTCTCTCTCTCTCTCTCTCTCTCTCTCTCTCTCTCTCTCTCTCTCTCCTCCAATGTCTATCTACTTATCTTAACAACCTATTTATTTTACTTTTTTGTATTGTTAACAGTCAGTACAATATTTGATACCAGGTAGGTGTTTAATGATGCTTGTTATTTGCTTATTGAATGATCATGGTAAAGCAGAAAGCGTGTTGGCTTTGGAGTCAAAGAACTTGTTTTGAAATACAAGTTTTTTCACCTCATTACTAGGTTTGTCTTTATCTTTAGTTTTCTCATATATAAAATGAACACATTAGACTAAAATATCTTTAAAGTCTTTGATCTAAATGTAACATTTGGTTATTTACTTTGTCTTGCAGATGAAGAAATTGAGACTCAGAGAAGATCAGAGGTTATCAAATAATCATTATTTTATCAGGTAGTCAGCATGTATTTATTAAATGCTTACTATGTTCTAGTCATTATACTAAGTGATGGAAATATGAATAGGAAGACAATCCCTTCCTCCAAAGACTTTATGTTCCAGTGGAAGGGGCCAACGCATAGAAGGAGGCTAGAAAGTTAGGGAAGATTGGGGAACAAAGGTGAAGCGTCATTGTAGAAAAGCCTTGGAGAAGTCAGGAATGTAGCTTAGAAAAGAATGAAGACAGCAGTGACCTAGGAATGCTCTTTAAAATAGAGGAAATAACCCATCAGAAGGAGCAGCCACAGGGTTTGAAGATATTTCCAATATGTGAAGAGGTGAGCTAAAGAAAGCTTTCAGAGTAGAGTAGTTTCTGTGACACAGTAGATAAAGTGCTAGGTTTGAAGTCAGGAAGTCTCCCTGAGTTCAAATCTGGCCTCAGACACTTACTAGTTGGGTAACTATTGGCAAATCATTTCACCCTGCTTACCTCAGTTTTCTCATCTGTAAAATGAGTAAAGGGAATGGAAAACCACTACAGTATCTTTGCCAAGAAAACCCCAGAGTCACAAAGAGCCAGACATGACAGAAATGATGGAACAACAACAGACAAAATTTTGGAGAGAACTGAAAGGTACCTTAGTATTTATCTATCTAGGCATTTAGGCCAGACTCTTCATGTAACAGGTGAAGGAACTAAGGCCCAGAAAGGAAATCTGATCTGTCTTTAGTTACCAAGGGAGAAAGTGAACCTACTATCCCAAAAGCTGGCTAGGACCTTCCTTTGGAAATTATGTTCCGTTTACATTGCATGCACTTTACATGTGCATAATAATTTGCATGGTGTCTCTTCCATCACAATATGAGCTCCTGGACAGTAGATGGCATTTATTTATCTATCTATCTATTTAGATATGCAGTTAATCATTCATTTATTTAGTTAGTTGTTTATTTCTTTTTGGTCTTTCTTTGTATCATTGGCATTTAGCACAATGACTAGCAATAAAAGTCATTTAATAAATGCTTCTTGACTGACCTCTGTAGAGATGCAGGAACTATAATTGTGGAACTTTGCATGTAATGTCAGACTTGGATGATATGCTGATTAGTTTTCATTTTTATTCTTTTTTAATGAAGGTGACAGAGCTTTGACACATGTACAGATTCACCTAAAACAGAGGCAGTGGCCTTTTTTCCATTAGCTGCATAGCTGGAAATGATTATGTCCATACAATTTCCCAACTGGGACTTATTCACCATCTCTTTGTGGCTCTATTTCTGTCTCTCTCTAAAGAGTAAGTAGATTTGGGGCAGATAGGTGGCTCAGTGGATAGAAATCCAGGCCTGGAGATGGAGGTCCTGGCTTCCATATGGTCTCAGACACTTCCTCATTGGGTGACGACCCAATTGCCCAATCCTTGCCACTCTTCTTGGAGTGGTCTTAGAATTGATACTTAGTATTGATTCTAAGAAGGTAAGGGTTAAAAAAAAGTAAATAGATTTAACATATGCTTACTCTCTGCCCTCTTGTCACATATATATATTAAATCCCTTCTATTTCTTGTTCTAAGCTCCGTAATCAAGTCAATATTTCCATATTACCACTGTTCCATGAAAGGTCTCATCAGTAGACTATCCTGTGAATCAATGCACTATCCATGTGACTCTCAGAAACTCCCTTCCTTAGCCGTCCTTCTATATCTGTGTTGTCTCCTACAAATTTGAATGTAAACTCCTTGAGGGTAGTGGTTGTCTCATTTCTGTATTTGTATTCCCAATACTTAGCATAGTTCTTGGTACATAATTAAGAACTGAATCCATAATTTTTTCATTATTTTTTGAAATTCATTTATTTATTCATGTCTTCCCAACTCAATTATACACAGAATCTTAGAGGAATGAGTATTGCAAAAAAAAAAAAAAGAAAGAAAATTGTTTTTGTTTTGTTTCTAGGATTATGTCAAGAATTATAGTTCTAATTTGTAGAACTCATATTCTATGGATTTACATTTGTATTGAACCAGGAATTTGTCAAAAAATCTAAATGTTTAAGTCTTTATTAAATACTTCCCCTTAAGTCCCTTAAGCAAAGTTGTTTGACATTTGAAGAGGATTCAGTCTACCATAACACTCTGTTAACTACTTGTTTAAAAGTTAACAATTGTTTTCTGGGAAGAGTGAGTCATTTGCACCTCAAATCCCTTCTTGAAGTGCTGTCATTGAAAGAAAGGCAAAGGCATCATATAGGGTTCTTAGCAAGCAAGAAAAGATTTCGTGGCTTAAAT
This sequence comes from Monodelphis domestica, assembly GCF_027887165.1. Classification (NCBI taxonomy): domain Eukaryota; kingdom Metazoa; phylum Chordata; class Mammalia; order Didelphimorphia; family Didelphidae; genus Monodelphis; species Monodelphis domestica. The sequence continues at coordinate 237,709,469 of NC_077227.1, read as the reverse complement.
GTCTGGGTATGGCCACTTTATTACTGCAATTGAACACAGAACAGTTGCCCAAGGCATTCAGAGAGACATCACAATTTAATGATATTAGAGTAGGCTGATAGAATAATTGAGGAAGATGCTGCCCCCCACAAAGGGCCTGAGGCTTACAAACCACAGCTAAGCTATAGCATCCCACCTTCCCCATTACTAAAACAAGTTGCCTTCCTTAACTTGTATTTCTCCCTTTGAGCTGCATGTTGCCTTTGGGTGACTCCCTACTTCTTGACCTTGACATTCATTGTATTTTTTTAATTTTTATTGCTGTCTTTTGTTTTTTTTAATCACCTTTATTTTTGCTTATAACTCTATCCTATGGCAATAATTGCATCTACTGAGTTGTAGTGAAATATCAACAATTTCCCTCTGGATACCTTGACCTTGATATCTATAGGCAAGAACTCAAAGTATCTAAAACATATTTTCCTAAAAACATCTGTCTTCCTCCAAAATTTCCTTATTTCTTTTGAGCCTTCCATCTTCTTTCTCACTGTCCAGTTTGTAAATCAGGAATCCTCCTAGACTCTCACATGCACTCAGTTTCCAAGGCTTCTCACCTCAATTGCAAAAACCTCTCTCAGAGCCTTCCCCTTGTCTTCACTCACATAGATACTCTGCTAGTTGAGGGCCTTATAAATCCTCACATGTACTCTCAAAAGCTTCTTACTTAATCTCCATCTCTGTTTCCAGACCTTCCCCTCTCTAATTGAGCCTCCAAAGCTGCCTCTTTCCTTGTCATTTTCCTAATCAAACATATTCAACAGTCCATTATTGTCTCTGGGGAGGAGTGGGGAATTCAAATTTAGTTTCTATAATCTGGCTCCAATTTACTTTTCCAGAATACTTTTTAGAATACTTTTCATATTATTTCTATTCCAAATCCCTCGATTCTAACTAAGTTGACCCATTAGTTCTCCATTCATAGCATCCCTTCTTCATCTCCATGCCTCTAAACTCCTGTGTTTGGGCACTTTAGACTCCTCACCTTGCTACTAGAATCTTCAACTTCCTTTAAGGTTCTATTCAGGGACCACTTTCTTTGTGAACCTTTGATAATTTTCCCAATTGTTACTGCTCTATACTTTTTCAAATTATTTTTTTAAATCCTTACTTTCTGTCTTAAAATAAATACTAAATATTGGTTCCAAAGCAGAAGAGCAGTAAGGGCTAGGCAACTGGGATCAAGTGAATCGACCAGGTCACACAACTAGAAAGTGCCTGAGGCCAAATTTGAACCCTGGACCTTCTGTCTCCAGTCCTATTTCTCAATCCACTGAGACACCTAGAAGCCACAAAATTATTTTTTATGTTTATGTATTTGTATTTATGGCAGTTTCCTTCTCTGTTACATGACTTATTCTGAGAACCACAATGGCTAAATTAAATCTGCATCGAGACGGTAAAGGCCTGGAGTACAGATTTTCCTCCCCATTACAAAAGAAGCAGTTACTGAGTTATACTTAGAATCCTTAGACAGAAGTTGCTCACAAGCCATGGAATGTTGGAGTGGTTTGAGAGCAGAGTAAGTTTCAGCAATTTGCATATAAAGATTAAGAGAACTCTAAGGTTAATAAGTGGGAAAATGTGGATGTCAGAATTGTTCTTTGATTAGGGGAGAAATAAAATTTACCTGATTATAGTCAGAAGATAGGAATTTGTGTGCTTTACTACTCTGTAATTCTTTTGTATGCACGCTCACTCTCTCCCTATGGTTACCTTGGCCATTGGTAGAAGACTATAATTGAAGTTTACAGGTGGGATCTTACATAAATATGTGGAGTATTTTTCATTTTCAGTAAATATTTTGAGAAGAATTGGGGGTTGGTATCTGTGTAATGTGTTAGATCACCAACACAGAAGAATTTAATTTCTTAAGGTCAAACATTGTTGGATTTTTGTCTTCTTTGTCTTCACAGTCTACACAATTCCTTGTCTGGAGAAGGGGCTTGACAAATTGTTTGTTGAATTGAACTGAAAGTCTCCTAATATAAGTATCATATACTCTCTTTATAAGTAAGCCTTATTTCTCATGTGTTGTCAAAGCCAGAAACTCCATCTTGTTTCTGACTCAGTAATAATGGTCTTAAAACAAGAAATATCTAAGGGCATGGCATTAAAATAATCATCTTCTAATTTCAAATTCTGCCCTCATTACTTCACCTAATAATAATGCAATTTTAGATAGTGCTTATTATGTGCCAGGCATTGTGCTAAGTACTTTGGAATTATTATCTCATTTGATCCTCACAGCAATCTGGGAGATTGGTCCTATTATTATCTACATTTTAAAGTTGAGGAAACTAAGGCAAAAAGGAGTTAAATGACTTGCCCAGGGTCATATAGCTAGTAAGTGTCTGATCCTAGATTTGAACTCAGTCTTCCTGTCTCCAGGCTCAGCATTCTATGCAATGAGCCAACTAGTACATATAATCTTGAGAAAATTAAATGATTGTTGGAGAAATTATTTTCAAAATAGTTTATCATTGATTTTTTATCTTTTTCCCATTTCCTACTATAGGTTTAGAGTTTGATGAGGAAAAATATGATAGAATAGAAGGTGAGAGTATTGAACTTCAAGTCAGAAAACCTGAATATGAATTACAATTATGCCACCTAGTACTGTGTCCTTGAGTAAATTATTTCATCTCTCTGAGTCTCAGTTTCTTCATGTTTAGAATGAATGTTTGAACTATATATAAATGATCTTTATGATTCCTTCCATTTCTAAACCATACAATCCTCTAATTATCAAGCATTTCTCCTTTCCTCTTCCCATTCCAATAATGTTTCTAATGTTTCTGACTACTTTCCAAAGTCTTTCCAAAAGACATTCTGATGATGCAATTTGTTTGGAAACTGACATCTAAGCAAGGTCAGCCTTACACAGGTCATGGGCCACACTTTTCTGCTGAGACAAAGATCAGTTCTCCACTGACGCCATCATTCATACATCCCATTAAGCAAATCAATTGCATTGATTGTTCTAAAAGATTTAAGTTACTTTTGACATGGAAAAAAATGGAAAGATAGTTTGAAAGGAAAATCATTTTGTTGTTTTCTGCTTCCTTGATACTTAATGACATTGTATACATCAAAGTGACAGTTCTAGGAGGGTAGGCCCTACATTAATTCATTATGCCTTAAAGATGAATGAAATTTTAAAGAAAATATTCTATCTCTTACATTTATATATTAAAAAATAAAGAAATGAATTGATTTTCTATATGTTGGTAAATAAGAAAATTTCACAGTTGAAATCAGATTTATCTTTTATTTTTATGGTGAAAGACAAAATTCAGTTAATGTATGCAGTGAGAGAAAAATTCATGAATTAATTTATTATGTTTTTGATTGCCTTATATGCCTTTATTTTCTTTTGAAGTAAGATATTCTGCCCTGATCTGCCATCTTATCAAATAGTACACATGCTTAAAGCATAAAAAAAAGTGCTTGGTGGCACAGTGAAAAGTGCTATAGTTAGTGTCATGAAGACAAACTCAAATTCTGCTGCCAACCCTTACTAGACATGTAACCCTAGACTAGTAACTTAAGCTCCCTGAACATTAGTTTCCTCATCATTGAAATGGGTCTAAAAATTATATCCTCTCCTTTCAGTTTTATTGGGATGATCAAATTCAATAGGGTATGCAGAGTAACTGGCAAAGTGATATGTAAATGCTAACTATTATTACCAATATCACTGAAGTGAAGATGAACTCATCATCAAATATTATTTATATGAGCATTGCACTTTTCTCCACACAAAATGCATAGCACCAGAATTGTGTGAGTTTTATATCCAATGGGTGGTAACATTGTAAGTGGACGATCATTTGACACATATTTATTAAAACTGTTTGCTTAGACACTTTACCAGCATTCAGGGCAAAAAACTCTACTGCCAAGAAAGAGATTCCAGTGGGCTGGCCATGTAGCTTGAATGCTAATACATGGTTATTTAACAGGCTATTTTATAGAGAATTCACTTAATGCAAATACTCACATGGAACACAGAAGTGATACAAGAATCCTCTCAACTTCAGTATCAGCTGTGAGTAATGGGAGACACTGGCACAGGATTGCCCTGCATGGCGTTCCCACATCAAAAGGATCTTCCAAGCTCAGACTAGGCTGATCGGCCATAGTCAAGCACATTGTAGCTTGAAATCAACATGAGATGTCACTGGTTCTCTTCAAGTATGAAGGATGAACAACAACTTTATTATTTGTATGCTATTAATATTAGCATACCATGTGTCGTGCATTATGCTAAGTCCTTGGGGTACAAAAAAAATCCTTGATTTCAAGGAGTTCACATTCTAATGGTAAAGACAACATGCAAGCAACTATGCAGAAATAAGATATGCACAGAATAAATAGAAAATCACAGCAGGAAGGTACTAGAATTAAAGAACAACTAAAAAGGTTTCTTGCAGAAGAGATTTTAGGAGCACTTGATAAAAGCCTGTTCACTAACTGATAACAAAATAGAAGGAAATAAGTAAGCAAAACCTCAAAAGAAATACAAATCTCTCTTGGAAAAAATATTTTATGAAGGGAAAGGAACCAATACTTCCAAATAACAGATAGAAACCCGTGGAATACCTTGAGTGCAAGAAATAAAAATTCTAGTATTATATTATCTGAAAAAGAAAAAAAATAGTAGTGGATGTAGGTCAGAAAATTAAATCATTAATACAGATTTTACAAATACAATTAGGAAAAGAAGAAAAATGGACTCCATGATAGAGAATCTCTCTAAGGAAGTGAAATGGATTATTCAGTTTGGTTGAAGAAAATTTTGCAAAAAAGAGCTAAAAGAGGTGTTAAAAGAAGACATGAATTCTACATAAGCTGGAATGTCCAATGTTGAAGACAACATACATAAAAGTAGCTTAAAGTCACCCAGAAGGACATAAAAACACTGGAATTCCACAATGCATAGAATAATATAAGAAAATTTGAAAAATAATTCCAGAAAATCTACTAGGAGGCAGTTGGGTTGCTCAATGGATTGAGAACAAGGCCTAGTTTCAAATCTGGCCTCATACACTTCCTAGCTGTGTGACTCTGGGCAAGTCACTTAACCTCCATTGCTTAGCCCTTACCATTCTTCTGCCTTGGAAGGTGGAAGGAAAGGGTTTAAAAAGAAAGAAAGAAAATCTACTAATCTCCACCAGAAAAAAACTCATGCTTCAAATTCTAACGCATATTCATTATTCATTATATTTAACAATTTCAGTAGAACATAGTAAATTTGGTGGCCAGTAAGAGCTTTAGGAATGGAGAAAAGAAATTTTGAATAATACAAGATTATTCTGAAGCAATGAGAAATCACAGAAGGAAATGGAAAAAATGTATTCTGATAAACAGAGTGCAAGTTTTAATCCAAAATCATATAACCTACAAACCTACAAACATAACCCAAATCATCAGCCTAAAAAATGGATATTCAACAAATGTCAAGCATCTGTGGCATTCCTATCAACATAATGTGAGGAAAATATTCAACTTTCAAACACCTTAAACAGTAGGTGCAAGAAAGTTAAATAAATACAGTTATTAAAAATAATTAAAAATAAAATAAAATTTAAAAATAATAAATAAGGAAGTCAATTCATCATTTTTGGAGGTATTTTAAAGAGAAATTTGACCTATAAAGTAAAAGAACAAAGAAGAATATTCAGATGACAGAAAGGACATGAAAAAAGACTGAGATGGTAACTTGAGAATTCAAGATGAGAGAAAGTGGGATAGCGGTGTGAAGAATCACTGACTAAATCCCTTGACATCCATACAGATGACCTTCTTTACAGGTGAAGTAATGCTTTTTGTGGAAAGGAACTATAGAGTGAGAAGTTAGAGAAACTGGAAGACAGAAGGTGGAGGTAAAAAATTCAATAGGTGATACATTCCTAACAATCCCATAGATACACAGTGAATGAAGGGATATTGATTCTCATAGTCTCTTGGAAAAAGGCTGTAGGACAATGAGAAAGGTGTCAGAAGTAGAGAAACAGGGACAAAGACATGGGAACTGGAGCTGAGGGGGTCTCATTCCAATATGAGAAAAGGGATTTTATTAAAGAGTACTATGAGGCAGATGTATACCTTTATTGGGAGAAAGATATCTTATGATGGAGCATTCCTGGTTCTTAGTTTCCATAGAGTTTATTAATATTTACTTGAAATAGACATGACACTCTGCCTCATTGCTCCCAGCCCACATCCTGCCATGCCACTGTCCAACGAAATAGAGAGAGTGGGCACTCCTTCACCACCCTCTTTTATCCTTTCTTTTGGCCCAGACCCCTAACCTTTAGTTCCAGGTCACATTTCTAGGACTCTTCACCTGTGACCTCTGTTTCGAGTGTTCATGTGATGTCTAGTCACTCAGAGCCGGGACAGAGGTTGGAGGACCCCAGAAGGAGAGGGTTCCTTTTACACAATGAGAGAAGAGATACATGAATTTCTAGGGCCAAGAATTCCAGGAAGCCAAAATAGATAAGAGGGAGGGGTGGTACAGATTCAGAGTCCAGATTGTGTCTCAGTAAGGCTATTACAATGAATGTAAGAAGTAAGGTTGGGCTTATTATTATTATTATTATTTGGGTTCCTCTTTAACTGCTTCCATTTGACCCTGTTTTCTGCTTGAACTGACATTTCTGAGAGAATTAGAGGAAAAAAGGAGTAAAAAATAAAGATCTACAAAGTCAGTTCCTCAGAAACTTAAATAGAAGAAAGACCTGAAAGAGGGATCTGATGATGCTTCAGAAGTTTTAACAACAGGGAGAATATAGAAGTAACAACAGGATCATGAAGAGTTGGATATCACTGAAATAACTAAACAATAGAGTCAGAATAACCATGAGTTCATATTTCATTTTTGACTCAATTTGTGTAGCTGTGAGTCAATAATGTATCTTCTCAGAAATTCAACTTTTTTTCTTAAAATGGAAAATTTAAGATCTGTAGTAACTTCTTCATTTGGTTGTTTTTGCTGAAATGAAATAATTCAACTAACAATGATAGTGCTTTAAGGTTTGCAAAGCACTTTGCAAATATTCTCTTATTAAAAATAAATGTTATCTCATTTATTCTAATAGCACCCTGGGAGATAGGTACTATTTTATCCCTATATTTTATAGAGGAGATAACTAAGGCAGACAGAGCAGAAACCCTAGAGTCCCACAACTAGTAAATGTCTGAAGCTGTATTTGAACTCACATTTTCCTGACTCTAGGTACAGATCTCAATTTACTGTGTCACCTAGTTACCAGGGAGCAGAGTTTAAGACACTGGTTTCAAATCCAGAGACTGCTAAACCATTCAAAAGAATCTCTTTAGGTTACAGATAGACTTGAAAAAATACTTATTATATATACATACATATATTTCTTTTTTTATTAAAGTATGAGTGCATTAAGATCAAATAAGAACTGCATTTTGATATGGTTTCATTCCTTCTTGGAAGTGTTGTGAGCCACATATATCCCCATATGTTTGATAACTGGAATAAGATATGATAAAATTTTCCAGTTGTTATTGTTGATATCTTTGAGTATGATGAAACATCATTATCTCTCTTTGAATGTATTTTCATTAGATGAAATTAACTGAAGTTCACAGAATAACATTTTAATGAAAACATGACTCCCTTTATGAATATATATGGAAAGTGAAACTGTGTGATTAGAAATAAGAGAGTTTATGATTTGGAGCAATACCAGAAATCCAAAGGGCTTGAACTATGACTTAAAATGAGATTATTATAGCTGTAGGTTGACTGGTTCAGAAGAAACAACAAGCTGTGCAAACTTTGTGTGAAGACTTAAAGAAATGTACTTTAAGAAATCAAGTCTGTTTCTACTTTTTGATTCTTCAGAAACCTTTTTTAAGTGGACTCTCAGAAAACAGGATTGCTTCCACTTTTTAACTCCACACAAAAGTCAAAATTGCTGGGATATCCCCAAGAAATGTGACTTTCACTCCAAAATCCAATCAACATTTCCAGTACTCTCAGAACTGGCTTAGGGTAGCATTGTCAAGTGCATACAACTATCTCCAAGATTCACAGCATCCATGTTTCTACACTCTCCTCCCCAGAATTACAAAGTACCCTCTTGCAACTTCAATTTCCAAGCCATGCCCTCTGATCCAAGGTCTATTGCCCACTCAATATCCAATTCTCAAAAGAGTTGTTGAGCAACTAGCTAGCTAATCTGAGAAACTATTGCTATAATATTGTGATCTTAATGAAATTTAACACTGAGACATTTTTTCCTCTCCTCTGGCTATTCTATTGGAATATGAGTATGAATGGTGAACATTTGGGTCTCCTCCACTCTCCAAGAGGTAGGAGGAAACTAAATAACTAAGCTACCAGTTGACCACACAGAGCTTGAGAGACAACAAAAAAGAAATGAGAGCCTTTTAAAAAAGCTTCTAGTACTATAAGAAGTGTTGACATTAGCAGACATCTGCAGAAAATAGTTATCATATATCAACTTGGTGTCAAAGATTATGTGAGGGAAGGGAGGATGTTGACCTGACTTCTAAGTAATCTGTTAAGGGAATGGATACATAAATAAAAATGCATTTCTTAAGCACATCCTCCATGCAAAACATTGTGTGAGATCAAAAGTTGTGGAATCAGATCTAGAACAAGGGAAAGACTTCAAATTGGAGGTAACCATTCTTGGCACTCTATTAGAGCAGCAAGAGTCAGGAATTCCCATCAGGGAAACTCAGAAATAATCACCTCTGCACTATTGAGATGAGTTCCTTGAAAGAAACTATTTCTTTGGGAAAAAAAGAACTAGGATCAGTCATTCACTGGAAATGATGGAGAAATAATGGGAGGAGCTACTCTATCCTGGGTGCCACCAGCTGAGAGCTTATGACATTTAAAATATCCATCACACATGGAGGGATTGTAGAAGGAGATCCCACCTGAAAGATTTCCCTAATATGTGACTACAAATGATTGACTCTGTATACATCTTCTTAGGAAGGCTGTCCCTTTTTTGTGTGTCAATATATCAGAGCAACTTGTAAAACAAAACATAGAACAATAGGATTAGAGTCATGAAAACCTGAATTCATTTCTAGCCTCAAACACTTTCCAGACAGAGGTAACCCTGAAGAAGTCACTAAATCTCTTGTTTGCCTAAGTTTCCTCATCAGCTAAAGGGGAATAATAATAGCACCTGCCTCCCAGGGTTGTTGTGAGGCTCAAATGAGAAAATAATTGTAAAAGGTGAATAGTATGAACTATATAAATGTTAGCAATTATTATTATTATTACTTAACTTCTGTTTACCTCAGTTTCCTCAACTGTAAAATGAAGATTATAAAGCACCTACCTCCCAGGGTTGCTGTGAGAATCAAATGATATATTTGTAAAAAAGTGTTTAATACGGTACCTGTCACCTAGTAATACACCCAACAGAAATTATTACTCCCTTCCCTTAGCTCTACTAAGTGTTTTATTTGCTTTGTTTGACCTAATTAAATCTTTGAACTGTGTTGGTGATGGTATGTATAATGATGTCCTATAGAGAAATTTCTAAGTAGTTTTGGGTAGTTACTATGTGCTAATTTTTTAATCTAATATTTATAATAATCTAATATTTTATAGATATAATTTATAATAATCTAATATTTATAGACATATTTTAATAATTTAATATGTTATAGACTTATAATTTATAATAATCTAATATTTTATATACTTAACTCTGGTATGCACTACATTTTCTCAAATTCTAGAGGATCTTTAACTACATTAGTGTATCCCTCAGTCAAACATTTATCAGTTTTGTCGATATATTTCAAGTACCAGAATGCTTGGTCTTCAAATCAACTTGGGAAACAATGGCTTAATATGTTACTCTTCCCAGACAACATATTTGTATTTTGACCAGGGTTATCATGCCCAAGAGGACTAACTAATGAGGAACAGGGGAAGTTTCAGGCACTATAGCAAGCTAGTGGGAGAATTTGGGAGTTTTATTTGTTTTCACAGAATTCAGAATCTGAGAGCCAAGAGGGACTTCTAAGGTATTCCAGACCAACTTTTACCTTCATAACCACTAGAGAGTTTTATGACCCCTCAGATACCACCAACTCTGTTTTGAGTGGAAGATTTCTTTCTAGGAAGTACACATAAAAAGCCAGCGTATCATTAGTAACCATTTTTTAAAACTGTTTTTTTTTTCTATTAATGTTATCATGAGTAATGGTCATCTGCCTAATAAAGTTGTCACTAAAATATTCCTAATTAACCTTTCACCTGAAGATTTTATTACTTTCTTTATTAAATAGTTGGTACCCTTTTGTGTTCTTGGACTGGTTAAACTCTATTAATCTAGCCCATATACAGTATGATGAAGTATCAGGGAAGATAGGCCACTGTCAGCTCTACTATTTGTAACTGAGCTCACTGGGATGTTAAGCAATTAAAGAGTGTACCCTATCTTTTTATTGTTGGTTAGTCATTTTCAGTGGTATCCACCTGTTTGGGACCTCATTTGGGGTTTTCTTGGCAAAGACACTGGAGTGACTTTTCATTTCCTTCTCTAGTTCATTGTACAGATGAGGAAACTGAGGCAGAGTTAAGTGACTTACTTGGGGTCATACTATGAATAAACAGCAGAGGCCAGATTTAAACTTAGGAGGATGAGTCTTCCTGATTTCAGCCCCAGCACTCTATCTACTGCACTACTTAGCTCTCTGCACTATATCTAGCTCATATTGGAACTCTAAGCTAATTATTAGATTTTCAATGGGAACATTTACACTCCAGAAATAAACACTACAAATCAGGGCTTAATTTTTTTGTTGTTAATTGTCTAGATTTAAGAAAATGACAGAGAAAATATTAACAATACAGTTTAAAACTCAGAAAATGCACTGAACATACTTTTTTTTTTCCTCCTAGAGTTGGTTGTTAATTATATACCATCACACTCTGGATGGCACGCTAATGTGGTAAGAAACTTTAGGAATTAACTACTCTAACGCATTCATTTTCCAGATGAGGAACTGAGACCAATGTGTAAAATGACTTACCCAAATTTCACAATTAGGTAGTGACTCAGACTTGTGTTTTCCACTTCAATCCTTGGTTCTTTTCAATGTAGATTTTGCAGTCTGCTAATCACAATTTCCTTTTTTTAAAGTAATCAGATAGTAATAATATTTGAGTTATATTAAAATCAACCTAAACACATAATTGGAAAAGCTAGTTAATCTATGACTATAATAAAGCAAATGGAATTTTGTTATAAATATAGACATAGATGTAGACATTTATTGTTGTTCAGTTCATTTAAGTCATGGCCAACTCTTTGTGACTCTATTTAGGGTTTTCTTGGCAAAGATACTGGAGAGGTTTGTCTTTTTCTTCTCCAGCTCATTTTATAGAAACTGAGGCAAAAAGGACTGTGGCTTGCCCTAAGGGTTACACAGCTAGTAAGTATCTGAGGCAGAATTTTAATTCAGGTCTTTCTGACTCTAGGCACTCTATCCACTGGGTCACCCAGCTACCTTTGAGGTAGATATAGATGAAATAAATATAGATACTGAATATAAATGACAAATAAGGGCATGATTAGAGATAGATCTAGCCCTGTAAAGTGAATGGAGAGCTAGCCTTTTCCGCACAAAGACCTGGATTCAAAGTCCTGCCTCTATCATATATTGTCTACACTTAACCTTTAAATCCCTCTGAAATCATAAGTTGCAATGAAAGTATCATTTAGCACAGGAAAAAGTTCTTTAGTAGTATTTCCCTACATAAATAAAATAATTCAACACACACACACACACACACACACACACACACACAGACAAAACCCAAAATTTATATTCAAGGATGGAAATAAAATGAGCAATATAAAATCCTTACAAACACTGAAAACAAGTATTAATCAATTTGCTCTTCTGGCAAGAAAGATGGGGAGGGGCACTAGGTGTCCCAGTGGATAGTGTTGGGTCTGGAGTCAGGAAAACTTATTTACCTTTGTTCAACTCTGACTTCAAACACTTACTTGCTGCATGACCCTGGGCAAGTCACTTAACCATGTTTGCCTCAGTTTCTTCATATGTAAAATGACCTGGAAAAGGAAATGGCAAGAAAACCTCAAATAGGGTTACAAAGTCAGACATTCCTGAAAGTACCAAGCAACAACAAAAGTAAGAAATGAATATTGGGACATTTATTGTCTTGCCTTTCATTCACTGAACATTATCATGTACCCTTTTAAATGTTGAGATATCTTTTTAAATTAAGGAGTTGTACTCCTGATGAAACTTTTCCTTGGAGGTAATGACTGTGATTCAAACTTAAAAAATCCCCAACACCATCTAGAGTAATGCTTCAAACTTAGGAGGGGTTAAAAATGTTTGTTTGATTAACATATTTTAGTACTTGAATGAGGCCCTTGTTATTTTATTTATTTACCTTATTTTACTAGCTAAGTGAAATTCTTTTCTCTCTCCCATTCATATAATTCAATGGATGGCTGAGTGCCTGGATAATTAAAGTTCTTCAGACAAATCACCAGAAGAGTCCAGATGTCAGCACCAGGGAAACCCTTTGGCCCTGCCTGGTAGAGGTGGAAGTGAACTGCTGAAAATGGACAGCTCCTAGCAATTATAGAATAAGAGACTCTGAGTTAGAAGGACCTTCAGAGGTTATCAAAGTCCACTTGTCCCTGAATAGGAATTACTGCCACAGACCCTCTGACCTGTTATCATTTCATTTCCATTTGAATATCGTCAATGATCATAAACACACTGCCCCTACCCTAGCCTCTTAAGCCAGTTCTACATGCCTGCCACTCTCTATAGAGAATGTTCAGCATGAATTCATATAATACCATTCCTGGACTTATGATATATTTTAAAATAATTGTGAATTGGCAGTCAGAATAAGAAGAGCTTTTTCCTCTTTGGTGAAACATGGCTAATCTACAGGGTTTGACTTTTAAGGTGTTTGCATGAATTTAGGGTTTTTTACTTGATTTTCTGTAATCATTTCTTTTACAATTCTAATTCAGGCTTTTTAGAATCAGTAAAACATGTGTGATGTGGACTTTATACCTCCTGGATTGAAAGTAGTATTATATGTGCTGATTTAGCAGAAAGGTTGCTATGTTTCAAACCCTAAATATAAAAGCAGAAATGCTGTTTTCTATAGTATTTTTTATTTTCTACTTGAATTACTAAGGAATAACTAATTTATATGTAATAATTAATACATGCATACACACATACATATATATATATATATATAATCAAAAAGTAGCATAATTAGAGGGGGGTGAATGAAGCAAGTGTCCCAGGCAATGCCCAGAACTGGAGTGGAAGGGACCAGTTTTTATATTTAAACCTCATCTTTCCACCAGAATCCTTTTCCAATTCCTCTTAAATCTAGGTTCTTCCTTGGATGATTATTTCCTGCTTATCCTATATATAGCTTGTTCATATATAGTTATTTCCGTGTTATCTCCCAAGTTGAATTGTGAACTCTTTGAGAGCAGAAATTGTCTTTTGCCTTTCTTTATATCAAAAGAGCTTAGCACAGTGCCTGAAATTTAGAAGGCTTTTATTTAATAAAAGTTTATGGACTGACTGACAGTTCAGTCCATTTGGAGACAGCTCTAATTGTGTCCAAAACTCATTCTGGACAACTAGAATATGCATCTCTACATATATAGCTTCCTGGTGGTTCCTAGTTCTCCTCTCTGTTTATAAATAAGAAAGACTAGGGGCAGCTGGGTGGCTCAATCAGTGGATTGAGAACCAGGCCTAGAGATGGGAGGTCCTAGGTTCAAATCTGGCCTCAGACACTTCCCAGCTGTGTGACCCTGGTAAAGTCACTTGACCCCCATTGCCTAGCTCTTACCACTCTTCTGCCTTGGAACCAATACACAGTATTGACTCCAAGATGGAAGGTAAGGGTTTAAAAAAAATAATAAATAAATAAGAAAGATTTTCATGTGAGATCTGCCAAATATTTAAAGTTAGTCACCATATATCTTTAACAACCATCTTCTCTCTTGCTGATATTCTGCGATTTCTTTTCCAGGTCACTTGATCCTCTCTGGTACCCTGCCCTTGCCCTAGTGTATTGATTGATGTTCCTGGCCTAATAATTTCAGAGTCCTACAAATAAAGATGAACCTTCCTGACTTCAGGCTTGGCACCCTATGTGCTGTGCCACCAAGCTGCTCCCCATTGACCTAATGGCTGAAACAAATTCCTTGCCAGCCTAATTAGGTTCCAGACACCTTGGCAATTCACCAGACTATAGCAACAGTAGTCATTAGTTATGACACCAATCTTCTTAGACTAGAAATCAAGACTTTCCATAATCTGCCTCCAAGCTTCCTAATTTTTCTTGAATAAAAACATATTTTCCTTGGTTGAAACACTTTCTAAGGGCATTCTAAATTCTACCCCTTTCATAAAATTATTCCCAGTGTTTCCATAAAGGTAGTGTGAACTAGTGCAAAGTATCCTGGATTGAGTCAGGAAACTTGGGTGCAAATCCCACCCCAAAAATGTATGAGCTATGAGACCCTAAGTAAGTCACTTCATTTCTCAAATTCTTGATTTCTTCATCTATAAAAAATAATTAAAATGGCTGCATGAACTAGTTCATGGAAGAATTTGAAAATATTGAAAGATTATGTAAGTGTGAATGAGTATTTTCCTCTTCTCCTCCCTCCCCTAAACTCTCAAGGCACTCTTTGTATATTTATTTTATACTTGCCAAATTCTAATTTTCTATTATAATTATTTATGTTGCCACCATAGGATATTGTAACTAGTTTCCTGGTCCTTTTAGTAAAAAGTGCCTAAATATATAATGTCGATCCTATGTTTATCCCCCGTGTTTTTATATATACAATCTAATACCAGTGAAAACTCTGCATTATTATTCTAATTTCAGGACCTCTTTCTTCATGGCAATTTCTGAGACTCCTCCCTTTGAACCTTCCCCTCTTGAAATGGCAGCTAAAAGCTAAAACAACTATGAGGTATCACATAGACACTCCTCACAGATTGGCTAACAAAACAGGAAAGGAAAATAGCTAATTTTAGAAAGGATATAGAAAAATAGGGACTCAAATGCACATTTGGTGGAATTGTGAAATGGTCCAGACATTCTAGAGAACAATTTGGAACTAATCCCAAAGGACTATAAAACTGGGTACTATATGACTAAGCAATATCACTACTAGGTTTGTATCCCAAAGAGATCAAAGAAAAAGGAAAAAGGGCCCATTTATAGAAAACTATTGATAGTAGTCCTTTTTGTTGTGGCAAAGAATGAGAAATTGATGGGATACCCTTTAATTGGGGAATGGCCAAACAAGTTGTGGTATATGATTTTGATGAAATATTGTGTAAGAAATGACAAAGGAGATGGCTTCAGAAAGAACACGGAGAGACTTTTATGCTTGCTGATTGATTAAATAAGTTGCCCACAATGGGATTTTCTCACTTATGGAAAAATGCCCTGGTGGGTCAGAATCCTGTCTGATTCAGAATTCAATGTTCTTCTTCTAATCTCTCATGAGGCAACATGAGCCAAGGCCCCATAAGCAAGCCAGGTCAACTACTATTACAGAATATCCATCTTTTCTTCTTCCCAGCTCTTTTCTTTCCAATCATGCATTTGTGTATCTGTCCCCCTTTCAACCTAGCAAATGCAAAGGGAGAGATTTCCCCAATAGAGCAAATGACCTAGATCTCTTTCCAAATGGCTCAAAGGCAATAAAGCACAGGCTTTCCTTAGATGCTATTTCCAAAAGCCTCTCTCCTCATTTTCAGCCCAGGACCTCTTTTAAAAATGCCCAAACTTGTAGCTTTTTACATTCGTGTAGGGCTCAGCAGCTCAGCCTTCAGGATCCAAGGGCCCACTTCCAGCCCATGTGGGTTATATGTGCACTTGACTTATTTCCCTTATTAAACTCTAAGGTCCTTATGGACAGAAAGTGTGCTTTATTCTTTTTTGGTATTCCCCTCACAGTGCCTAGCACGGTGAATTGTACATATTTCAAGAGATCCTCAATAAACCAATGTTGAGTGAGTGCTAGGAGAGAAGTCCATTTGCTCATTATAAATATAGCACCACTTACCTGAAAGGTGTCATTTCCTCCAACTATCACAATGGTAATTTTTACACAGAGGGACTGTGCAGGAATACAATACATCTATATCCTAATACTGTTGTTTTTTTTTTTTTCTTAACAGCAAAGAGAAATTTCTCGGGGAGTAAAAACCTATAGACTGTATCAATGGTCACCACTGTGTACTTTCCAGGTTTTGTTGTCTTATTTGTAATATTAATGGATTTATTCTTGGAAAAATTTTGCATTTTTAGATTTTTTTAAATAAAAGTGTTTGGAGAAAGACTAAAGAATAGAGAGTAAAGAGGGAGAGGAGGTAGGGGGAATCACCTAAGAAAATATTTTGTTAACTTTCCCCCTCTAATAAAATCCTTAATAGTCAAAGACAGTGATGCACATTGATTTATTTTTATAAAGATCTAGAGGACCACAGAATGAAAAAAGGAACAACATTTCTAAGTTTCTCTGCATGGGGAATTGCCTCCAGTGTTCATTTTAATGACAGTCCTAGAATCAGAGCCCTGGGAGCTGCCTGCTGAAATAAATACTGACTTCTCTTAGATCAGTGTTATGGCAAAGGCATGGAACTGTGTTGCCCTTCCCTCTGGCACTTCCATAGCCCACATTATTCAATCTCTCTCCAGTTGATGTCTCAGGGCAAGCATCAGGGAGTTTGGTGCAGGACCAACTGTTAGGCTTAATCATCAGCTTAATAAATAAGCCTAAGGTGGTTGGCGGATATAATAATGTTAATAATTAAGACTCATATCATGCTTTGTAAACATTAACTAATGAGTTCCTACAAGGCTCTGGAGACTGAGGTAAGTAAACATTGCAACTCCTTTTTATTATTCCTTCCTTCATCCATTCATCCCTCAAACATTTGCTGATCACCTACTGGTACTACTAATGAATGATTCTTTTTAAGGAGGGTTTTATTGCTTACCAAATGTTTGCCTGACAATACAGGTAAATAGTGCAAGGACTATTTGTCAACTCTTTAGAGAGGGAAACTGAGGCTTAGAAAATTGAAGTGGCTTGCCCAGAATTGCCCAGCTGGGAAAGAGGCAGACCCAAGGAATTGAACACAAGGGTTCTGACTCCAAGAGCAATGCTTTTTCCCGATTACTTCATCAAGCTATTATATCCTTACTACCATAGCTAAGATGTATTAACTTTGATAAGGAATGCGAAGAAATAGGGTGTCCCAAATAGCTTAGCTTATTAATGTTATTAATGCTAATTTTAAGCTTCAATGTGTACTAAGAATTTTTGGAACACTATAATAATGCCTCTGCCTTTAGTATGTTTGGAGTCAGTCATTAGGACAAACATTTATCAAGTACTTGTGTTGTACTAGATATTATTCTAAGTGGTAAGAATGCAAATATGGGCAAGATAGCAGTTCCATTGCAGTGATTTTTCTGAATTCCTCCTCCTTCTTGCTCTCCCATCTTCAGGGAACATAAAAAGTGGCAGCACTAATTGTGCCTAGTCTTGGGAAAGGTACGGTGATGATAGGGTAGGGAAGAGAGAATATCAGGTTAGAAGATGCACATGGAACTTAGAGTCACAAGATAGATGGGAAAGAGTATTGGGCCTGGAGGGGAAAAGGGGCGGGGGGGAGATGGAAATACAGATGGGCCATTTGTCTTCCGCTAGAGAATATAGACCTGTTCTCAGATGATTCTCAAATCCCCTCTACATGAGGAGAAAAATACCATGCTGTAAACCATCCAAAGGGGAATTTGTTCTTCTATGGAAAGAAGTTCAGAGTGAAGTATATGTATGTGTGTGTATGAATTTATGTATCACTATGTATCTGTATATAGAACAGATAACAGAGTAGATAATGGATAGCTACCAAATCAAAGGATGAAGAAAGTATAATAATTCCTGTGGCAAGAACAAGAAAGGAGGAAAAGAAAAGGAGAAGTCTGCGGAAGAAAATTAAAACAAAGTAGAGTAGGAAATAAAGCTGGAAGAACAGAAAGGTGGTGAGTGGTGGGGAGGAGTGGTTTCCCAGAAAGGGAAAGAAAAGGAGTAGCTACTAAGAATGATGTAAATTTGTAGTAAGAATTAGATTCTATTATTTAGTCTCCATTTAGGTTTGAATCTTTTCTTCAAATGCTTTTTACTGATAATTATTTTGTTTTGGGTAAGTTTTTCTACCTTTTGTTCTAAGCTATTCATTATACTTTTTCCTCAAAAATTGTAATTTCACTTTTAATCTTTTGTTTCTAGTGCAGAAGAGTGGTAGGGCCTAGGCAATGGGGATTAAGTGATTTGCTTAGTCATGCAGTTTAGTTTTTGGTGGTTTGTTTTTGTATTTCCAAAACAGCATGGAATCTGGCATATAGTAGGTGCTTAATAAGTGAAATTGACAGTTTGACTTGACTAAACAAACTTTCAAATTACCTTCTTTACTGGAAGTCTTCTTCCTTTTAATTCTCAATCTCTTGGAATTTGGCTTCTGACTTCAACTGAAATTACCTCTACAAAGCTGACTATTATTTCTTAGTAGTCAGGTCTAACAGTCTTTTCTTCTTTATCCTTCTTATCTTCTCTGCATCATTTGACACTGTGGACCACCCTTTCCTCCTGGATATTCTCTCCTTCACATATTTTTGTGATATTGCTTTCTTGGTCCTCTTTTAACCTATCTGATTACTCTTTCCCAGCCTCCTCTGCTAGATTATCATCTTTATCCCTGTAACTGTGGACATATTGCTAAAGACTTGCCCTAAGCCCTTTCTCTACCCAGAAAATTTATTGGAATGCACTCATGATTTTGGAGGCACTTTCTATAGAATGAGGGCTATTAATGCCAAATTTCAAGAGTTCAGAAATGTATGTGCTGTGAAGAAGTAGAGACAGTAAGATGCAATACCTCTAGAAGTCTGTCAGAAAGTGAGAGAAGAGATAAGAAAAAATTGACAGAATAAAAGAATCAGGGGAAAGTTGGGAGTGGAGTTGTCTTTTTTCTTCCAAGATAGAGGAAATCTAGTGGCTACAGAGGAGTCAGTAAAGAAGGGAAGATTAAAAAGACCTAACAGATGATGAAGCAATTTCCTAAAAAATAAAGTATAAAATGAGCCCCAGCAACCAATGAATTTTGGTTAAGTTATATATAAAGTCTCCTAATGGGAAGCAAAAGAAGAGGAGAACAGACTCTGGATTAGACAGTCTGAAGATCAGAAAACCTCAAAGAACTCTGTCCTGAAAGAAGTGATGACTGAAGTTCTGTAGAAATAGCCCTGTTAAAATTCTTACATTTGCCTATCCAACAGCCAAGATAGCTTCTTTTGCCCTTCATTCTACTATGAACATGACCATAACTCCATATGACCCTGCCCACCCAACCTCCAATATATATACATATACCAAGTCTCTACACTGCTTCACTTCTTACAGTGCAAACTGTGTGACCCCAATAAAGGATGATTATTACCAGGGATGACATCCTTATTAGACAGCATAATAGTTCCAAAAGTAGCATATTTCATTATTTAAAGACCACTGCAATTAATAATTAGTTCACACAAAAGCTAACTAGATCTGCCTATCACCAAATAAATAGCATTGGACAAATGGATATGCTCAAGGGTAAGATCTCCAACCAGGACACAGTTTTGCTAGCTCACCTGGCCCTCTTTCTTAGTCCCAGAGCTGATTCCAACCTACCCTTCTTGACTTTATTATCTACCTTCACCTTATTTTTTCCATTATTTCTGATCTTAATCATGAGGGTAGTCCTTCAGCAATTCATGGGCTGTAACCTGGGGAGTTCTTAAAAGTTTAAGAGTAATATTGATTACCATTCTTCATTACCTGATAGTATCAAGTTTAAAGCCAAAATAATAAACATTTTATGAAGTTAGGTACCATATTCTTCTATTCTTATAAGAATGTTGGGTTCAATCCTGGGCTCTATATATATTGTGGTCAAAGAGAAGTAATAAGATACATTGGAAAATGCCTATTAGACCTCTTGAACAGGATGCCATGAAGATATCTTATACTTAACAGGTCCAAAATGGAATTCACTATTTTTCTAAAAAACAAACAAACAAAAAAAAGCACCAGAAAACAAATCCCTCCCTTCCTAATTTCTCCATTACTATCAAAGTTGCCACTATTCTTCTAGTCTCCCAGACTTATAACCTATATGTGATTCTCATTTTTTCTCATTGGACCCTTAATATTCAATCTTTTGTCAAGTCCTATTGATTCTACCTTTGTACTGTCTCTTGGATATGCCCCCATTCTCTCCTCTGATACTGCCTTTTTCAGGCTTCTCATCAGCTCACATCTGAGTTATTGCAATAGCCTCTGATTGGTCTCCCTGCCTAGAATCTCTCCCCATTCCAATGTATCCTCTACTTAGCTGTCCGACTGATTTTCCTAATGCACAGATCTGTCTAAGAAACCACTACCATCCCTTCTACTACAGGTAATAAAACCTTTTATTTGGCTTCTAAAGCCCTTCATTATCTGACTTTTCTGACTTTTCCAGGCTTTTCCAAATTCATTCCTTTCCAAATACTCTACAATCTAGTGACACTGGCCTCCTTGCTGTTCCTCTGTCAAGACACTCAGAATCTTAACCCTGAGCATTTTCACTGGCTATTCTCCATGCCTAAAATTCTCTCAATGTCTTCTCTCTTTCTCCTGCTCCCAGATAAAATGTCCTTTGTTTATTAAGACTTTCCTGAATCACAATCCTGAAAGACTTATGATGGGGGATGCTATCCACCTCCAAAGAAAGAATTGTTGAAGTTGTCCTTCACATCAGTATATTTAGGGTTTTATTGGGGGGCTTTGGTGATGTATGAGTGTGATCTCACAACCAGGACCACTATGGAAGTGTGTTTTGCAATGACAATAAAAGTAAAATCTAAAAAAAAAAAAAAAGACTTTTCTAAATCCTTCTCAATACCAGAGCTTTCTTTCTGTATTTTTCTATTATTAATCATATAATATGCATGTATAGATACACTTATATATATATATATGCATATATATACACACACTCAGATATTTGTATACATATCATCCTTCTTGACCCCTCTCCCTTTATACCCTCATTCCAATGATGAAGAGAGGAATAGAATTAGGACATCACAGATCTTTCCATCCTTCCTCCTGTTGTTCCCCATGGGCATAGCTATTGGGTATATACACACATACACACTTTTGCATGTGTAAAAAACAATATATACACAATACATGCAAATATATGTATATACATAATGCATACACATATATACTACATATATATATACACATATATGTGTTTATACATAGTTGTTTACACATTGTCTCCATCATTAGATTCACGGACTCCAACTTAGAGAAAGGATGAAAGGTGTAAGGTCCAGGAATTGGTTCTATTCTGTGCAACAGTCTGAAACCCTGGAGAGGCAGGATGATGCAGGACATAGAGTCTAGAACAACTTGGCTTTGACTTTTATTTCAGATATTTACTGGACAAGGAATAATCACTTAACCTCCTCAAACCTCATTTTAATCATCTGTCAATTGGTTTTAATAAGAGTATCTATTGGTTCAAAAGAATTGTCATGAGGATGCAAAGACAGTGTATTTAAAGTGCTTTATAAACTTTAAGATGCCATTTAATTGTGAGGTATTATTATTCCTATGTCATTCCCTCATTTCCATGGGCTTTCTCTCCCTATCCAGGTGGCTAGAATTAAACTTTTAAAACTTTTAAAATTCCAGAGGAAAAAGAATTAGAAGACATTTTCCAATGAGTTTACTTATGCAATACCTTGCAACTTGTCATCGATGCAGGATATTGTAATTAAGTGCTAAATTAAACTGTGTCATTGCTTTATTTCTGAAAGCTTGATAAAGCCACATTTATATCATCGCTAAATATACCAGGGAGCTATAGAGGATGACAATTTGGCCCGATCTCTTAACTGGTAGATAGGCTGTGCAGCCAGATGCTAGAATATGGGTCCCAGGGAACAAATGCATAAACATTAGACATTTCAAAGTCTGTAAATTCAGAAGTTTTTCAAATGTGCAAAGCAGTTTTACATTTTTTAAATCAAAGAATCTCCCCAATACCCTTTTGCAGTAGATTTGCCACTGGCCTCTACTCAGTAAAAATAGAGCCAGTCAGTCAATAAATTTATAAGTTACCTACTATGAGTCAGGTACTGGGCTAAGGGCTTGAGGATACAAAGAAAAGAGGAAAGCATTCTGATCTCAAGGATTTTGCAGACTAATGGAGAGACAAAATGTAAAGGGTTATGTACAAATAAAATATTTACAGGATAAACTGGAGATCCTCTCAGAGAAAAGACATTAAGAAAGGCTTTTTCTGGAAAGTTGATCTTTAAAGAGGTTAGAGGAAAGGGGAAAAGCCATAAATACATGACTATCAATGGTGATGATTACATGTCTTACTATATCCTGTGCCTACTCAATAAACTCCATTGGTTCCCTATTGCCTCAAATATAAAATATAAATTTCTTTGCTGATCATTAAAGTCATTCATATCCTGATCCTTACAGACTTTACATTAGTTCTTTCCCCATACTCTGAGGTGTACCCAAAGAGTAGCTACGTGGCACAGCAGACAGAGTGCTGGCCCTGGAGTCAGGAAAATTCATCTTCTTGAGTTCAAATTTGGCCTTAGACACTTCCTAAATGTGTGACTCTGGGTAAGTCACTTAATTCTCAGTTTCCTCATCTATAAAATGAGCTGGAGAAGGAAATGAAAAGCCACTCCAGTATCTCTGTCAAGAAATGGGATCACAAAATCAAACAGGACTAAAATGACAACAAAAGAATAAAAAAAGAAGGTCCAGCCACTTGACACTATTATATCTCTGTGCCTCATACCCCAGGTCTAGAATGTTCTCCCTCCTCCCTACTGCTTCTTAGATTACCTAGTTTCTCTCAAGACTCAGGTAAGGTACAACTTTGTATTTTTTCTGTGTATACTGATAAGAGTGTAATCTCTCCGAGGACAAGAATCATTTCATTTTTGTCTTTGTACTCAGTGCCAAAGCAATGCCTGCCATTAAATAAAACTTTAATAAATGCTGAATGATGGATAGGCAATTTGAAATCCCCAGCAAACAATTCAGAAATTAAAGCATTTGTGAATTTCAAATTAAGTAGATTCTCTATGTAACTTGCCCTTTTGTGATGAATGCAATAATTACTTGGGTTTTATTTGTGAGAATAAAAACAAAACAGACTTTTTTCCAAAAAGGCCAACATATTATGGGTAATTAACCTTCAACAAGCTGAAAGATTCACATTAATAAATGGACACAATTTTAGAGGGTATAGCTGGAGTGCCTAGCATACAAAAACCAAAGGCATTATGGTCAGGATCCTTAGAGGTCTTTGAGCATACTCCCTGGATATTCTGTTTTGAATCAGCAGAACTTCCTATTAGCTGGTAGGTGTAAACCTTAAAATTTCTTAGACTTATGAATGTTGGAAATTTCACCATTGGAAAATTTCTTAGACTTATGAATGTTGGAAATTTCACCATTGGAAAATTTCATACTTGGAAAAAATTTCCTACTGATAGTAAGAAACTCTATTGGAATGTGAAACCCTAGGCATGGGAGGGTCCTTCTCCTCCCTACCTAAGACTACTTTAGGACAGAAACCTTTTGCTAAGCAATGGAAAGGGCTTTGACCTATGCTTAATCATAGAACAAGAAGTTCTTTGAGTCATGATTGATTTTAGAATTGATACAATAGAGATACTTGGAATGACAGAACCAGGTCTTGAAAATACAATCTCCACCCTACTCAGAGTAAAAGGATTTAGGAAGGGCTGCAGCAAAGGATCAAGATTTAATTATTTGAGAATATGACCTTCAACAGACGTGTGCAAAGCCACAGACCTCTGGGCAGTCCTGGGTTAAGCTAGAGCCACCATTGGCACAGGGAAGACATGGACAGTGATTGGTAGATGTGAGAACTGAGGGGAGGGAACTTGGATGGTTTCCTTAAAGATAGCGGGGTGTGAGGACTGAGGTGGTTGGAGAGGTTTTGCTCTGAGAGGTGGTGCTCTGAGAAGGCTTGCTCTGAAGGAGGCTGGAGGTGGAGGCCCCTGAGACTGTTTCTCCATTTTGGTCACATGAGTGATAGGGACTTATCTCTTTTCTTTGCCTCAGCTATCTAAGGGCTTGGGCCTTTTGGCCCAGCCTAAACAGAGGGGGTATTTAAGCCCTATTCCCTTCTCTCCCTCTCTCTCTCTCTCTCTCTCTCTCTCTCTCTCTCTCTCTCTCTCTCTCTCTTATACCTTTCTTCCTCCTGTTTGTAATTAAAAACTCCATAAAAGGTTGACTGCTGACTTGAGTTTTCATTTAGGAATTACATAGCTGAATTCCTTGGCGACCTTAAATTAATTATATCAGTCTTTTAAAGTGATTTCCTTGTCACATAGGAGAATATTAGCTAAGAAACTGCATAGTATATTAGATAAAATACTGGATTTGGAATCAGAAAGACCTTGGTTCAAATCCCATTTCAGATGCTTACTTACTTTGTGGTCCTGGGTTATGTCACTTTACCCCTTTATGAAAACTTCCTCATCTATGAAATAAAGGATTTGGAACCAATGGCTTCTAAGCTCCCTTCCAGCTCTAATAAATATATGATGTTATATTTCTATAACATGATAATTATGGTTTCTAGTTTGGCTTCCTGGTACAACCCCAGGCTCTAAGCCTCTAAGCCTTATCTTAAGAAGTAAGTGAGAAATATCTATGCCCATCAGGCAAGACAAGATCAAGAATGAGAAGATCTTTGATGTCCAAATTCTGTTCTTTCCTCCATTATCAGAATGGGGCTACACTGCTCCCAAATTTGGAACATGCATAGATGTTCTAGAGCTAGTTCCAGTATGCTAACCACATAACTAGAAGATGAATTGTTGATTGGCTAAATTTCTAAAATTATGTCAAATTAAAAAGCACTAGTAATCTGATTGATTGATCCAGGGCATTTTTCTTGGTTGATCTGGCTCTTCCCTTCCTGTTGGTGCTCTTATGAGAGAGACAATGCTATCATTATAGAAGCCAGGGGCTCACCTCATCTTCAGCTGATACAAGGCACATGAATAAGGCCTCTTTTTTTCTTGCATGAACATATAACCCCCTTAAGTTTCAAAAAGTCGAGACAATGACTGACTAGACATCTCAGATCAGTCAGTACCAGGGTTTTCTAGAAGGAACACCACAGAGAGTAAAGTCCCAAGTGAAGTCCCCACACCAGCCCAACAATAGAAAGCTCATCCATCCATCCATCAGCTATGCCACATTTGCACATGAAATTGGTGGAGGGAAATGCTACTGAGTTGTCTGAGCCTAATTTCCCCAGGGACTAAGATGAGAATGTGCCCCATTGGTGTTTGCATAAAGAAATGTTTACATGTCTCCCCCACTGGAATGAAAGCTGCTTGAGAGCAGAGACTCTTGGGGGCAAAGAGCCATTTCATTTATGTTTTTGTATTCTCAGTGCTTAGCACAATGCCTGCCATTAAATAGATCCTTAATAAATACTTAATAAATGTTTTTGCCTTTCTTTATATGCTCTTGGCTTGGGACAGTGCCTAAAATATAGTATGAACTAAATAGTGCTCTTTGACTGACACTGTCAGTTGATGAATTTCCATTTCTGCTTGATTTTCAAAATAAATATTCCATTGTAAAAGTTAATTGATTCTAATTGATTAAATGGAACAGGGATGCTAATCAAAGGAAACTATCAAATAGAGCAATAAACTTAAATGAGGGCCTAAAATTATAGCATTAAAAATACACCTTAGCTCTTAGTGGATACTAGTAAATCCTTCCTGTGAAATATAACTTGTCTTCCAACTATTACTATAGGGTCATGGAACTCATGACCAGTAGGGTACCAGCAAAATAAATGAAGAATCAAAATGCCATTGTTAGATGCACCAAGTTTACATTCACTTTAATGAAATTCAACAAGTTTTGCTATGGGTCCACTTTATGCAAGGAATTGTGCCAAGCACTGTATATATAGTGATAAAAATGGACACAGTGCTGCCACTCAAGAAGATTGCTTTCTTTTAAGGGGAAACAACATGTGTGGCTAGATGGCATAGTAGATAGAGTGCTGAGCCTGAAGACAAGAAGATTAAACTTCCTGATTTCAAATCTAGCCTCAGATACTTACTAGCTATGTGATCCTGGATAAGTCATTTAGCAATGATTGCCTCAGTTTCTTCTTCTGTAAAATGAGATAGAGAAGGAAATGGCAGACTACTCTAGTATCTTTGCCAAGAAAACTCCAAATGGGGTCACAAAGAGTTGGGCATAAATGAAAAGAAAAAAAAAATGAAAAGAAAAACAATAAACATGCATAGGTAATTAATTGGAAGGATAAGAAAAGGGGAAATGTCAGTTAATCTGTACCTTAAATAGAACTATGGATTTCTAGAGATGGAGATAAAGAGGGAGAGAATTCTAGGCAAGGGGAATAACTGCTACATAGATAGGGAGGCAGCCAATACAAAGCCATGTACAACGATCAGTAATTTCATTGGAATATAGAGTGCATAAGAGAGACTAACAAAAGACTGGAAACACAGAAAGGATCCAAATCATAAAAGACTTTAAATGCCAAAGTAGTATGTTTCTTATTTTAGGGGCAATAAGGAGTAACTGAGGTATACTGCTTCAATTATCTATGAATTTCATTTATAACTTTACTTGTATATATTTTGTAAGAAGATATGAATTTATGTTCGGTAAGACAATTTTAATACTAATATTAAGATAAAGAAATATTTATATACGTCTCTGAGCTTAATGAAATTATGTTCGTTTCTTTACTAATAATTAGTTTAAGGGATCTTCCATTAGCAATATATTAATAAAGATGGTTTTCTTGAGGTACATTAAAAGTGGATTCAGGCAAAAAATAAAGAGAATTTACCCAGCACTGGTGCTTCAATTAATCAACTTCTGTTTCTGTAAATAGCCCTAAGTGAAAGAATCAAACTATTATGTTTTGTAGATGAATGATCAGCAAATGCTCAAAAACTCATCTGTCATGGTCTAGTTTTGCAGTCTGACAAGAATAATGAAGCCAGCATTTTCTGAATTCATAAAAAGTCTGGGTTGTGGTTCCCATAAAATCCACATTTAATTAGAGTAGAACCAGCAGATATTGAATGACTCTCTGTTTTGGTGGTAAGGTAAAGGGCTTTATCATATGTTCTTTGTAGATGTGAAGGGTCAGATTCAAATGATGTAAGATTTGGGAGCTATAGCTGACTAAGAAAGGAGGTATGTGGAGTGTTTGACTTTGGGTCAGAAGAAGTGTGTTCTGGTCCTGATTCTTCTTAGAGTTAACTTTTTAATCTTTGATAAATTAATTCACCTCTATAGGACTTAATTTCCTCACCTTTAAGTTAGATAATTTTCTAGATTTATTAAAAAAATATTTCATCAGAATGGCATCTGATGTGTCCTTCATACATGGATGCCCCAAATTACAGGTTCTGGGTACACCGTAGATGCCAATTAGTATTGAATAAAAACTAGAGGTCATGGACACCTACTGGTACATTTATTTTTACTACACCAGCCCGAAAGGACCAATTATTTCAAAACAAAAAGCATTTAATTAAAGAGTCCCATAAAGTATGTTCAAAGAAAATATTATCTTACACTCGGGGGTACCATCTTCTACAGGTAACCATAACATTACTGGGCAAAGTCCACCCATACAAGAAACATATGAAGAGGCAGATGCATATTATGGCTGCTTCACATGCATGGAAAGGCTTACGTATAGGACCAGGCAAGAAAACTTGCACCTCTGATGTTTATTTGTCACATATGCTGGATATCATGTTTCCCCCTTCCACTGGGGCATTAGGATGGCTCTGCTGCATGTGTTACATAAGCTCTTCTGGATGGTTGATGGAGTTGTGAACTGATCCAAACATTCTGGAGAGCAATTTGAAACTACACCCAAAAGGCTATAAAGTAGTACATATCCAAAAATACTCAGAAAGAGCACTATTAAGATTGTAATCCAAATCCCAAAGAAATTTAAGAAAGGGGTGAGGAAGACCTATTTGTACAAAAATATTTATAGAAGGTCTTTTTATAGTGGAAAAGAACTGGAAATTGAGGGAATGTCCATCAATGGGGGAATGGCTAAACAAATTGTGGTATATGATTATGATGGAATATTATTGTGGGTTAAGAAATCCTGAGCTGGGGGGCAGCTAGGTGACTCAGTAGATTGAAAGCAAGGCCCAGTGAGGTCCTGGTTTCAAATCTAGCCTCAGCCTCTTCCTAATTATGTGACCCTAGGCAATTCACTTAACCCCTATTGCCTAGCCCTTACTGCTCTTCTGCTTGGAACCAATACATAACATTGATCCTAAGACAGAAGGTGAGGGTTAAAAAAAAAAGAAAGAAAGAAATGATGAGCTGGATGATTTCAGAAAAGCAGATATGAACTGATGAAAAGTGAAGTGAGTAGAACCAGGAGAACACTGTACTCAGTAGTAGTAATATGGGGTGATGATCATTTGATTCTCAGCAATTCAATGATCTAAGACAATTCCAAAGGTCTTATGATGAAAAATACTATCCACCTCCAGAGAAAGAATTGATAGAGTCCAAATGCAGATTTAAGTATAATTTTTAAAACTTTCTTTATTTTCTTATGTGTTATTGTTATTTTTTGGTCTATGTGTTCTTTTATAGCATGACTTATATGGTAATATATTTTGCTTGATTGCACATGAAATCTACATGAAATTGCTCATCATTTGAGGAAAGCGAGAGAGAGAGAATTTGGAGCTCAACATTTTTTTAAATCAATGTTAAAAATTGTTTTTATGTGCAATTGGGGAAAAATAATTTTTATTTTTAAAAAATTAGCACCCGCAGACATTTCTGCTAGTCTCCAAGTGTGGAGTTTGCTTGGCTACTCTCTGCTACCATCTGCTGGTCTTATATCACTTTGGGACATCATTTGCTCGTTACCACCATCATCTAAGGTATAAAATCTAGTATGTTTCTGCATTACATGAAAGACTAAAGTTCCTTTAGTCTACATAGACCCAGGGCAATGACACAGACAAGCAGCCAGTAAAAGTCAACAGACGGTCTCAGGCAAAGATTGTCTTTTCTTTCAACTAAATCTTCTCCTGGTACAAATTGAAGTTCCTAACCTGAGCCAGCTCTTTGACACGGGGCTAATTAATATTTTTTTTTGCCAACCAAATCCCTGATTGTCACCCTGTCTCCCTTCAAAACATATTCGAAACTCCAAGAAGTAGAATCATGAAGGAGTTAGGTGAAGTCTCAGGCAGTGAGGCTCTGATTGCCTTCCATAATTCTCCTTGTTGGCATGCAAATGAATGTGGGGCAAGAAAAATAAAGATTTGGAGAAGCCATAGATCTTTTAGGTATCTTTTGAGTCTACATTTTAAATTCATGTTTTTATTGTGCATACCAGTAAGCAACAAAAATTTCCTTTGCTTAGCTTTCCTTGTTGGTCTACCTGTTTCTATTTGAAAATAACCAGCAATCCTTGTTTTTAAGTAATAAACATTATTATACTGTTTCAAGGTTCTGTGGTTTTATCAGACAACTCAAGAGAAAGATATGAAGGAGCATGTGTTCAAATCTACCTCCCTTCAGAACTTGTACAAGAGACCCCAGGTTTGTAGTGCATCTCCATCTTTGAAGAGTACAAACCTCTTAGGGAAGAAGCCTGCTACCCCTGCCACCTCCAATACCAATGAACTATATCATAAAGGGCCAGCAAAGTTAAGGAACCCTGGGAAGAGTATGGCCACCCATAATACTAACTATATCTCCAGCAAGACTGAGCCATAAAGCAGGAAAGCAGCGCTTTTTTGCAGATGCATCCTGGCAACTTCCTTTTTAGGGGTTGCAGCCCTGACCATTCCAGGAGTCATAGCTATATTCTTATCATCAAAGACTTTTGTATAGTCAAATGATTCAATATGAAAAAATATGTAGTTTCATTAATGGAAATAGTATTGAAGATGCATTACTACCCATATTGCCATCATACCATGACGACCACAAAATATCATCCTAATCAACTTAAAGCTGAAATCTACTATGTGTGTTATCTTCCTCTATTAGATTGTGATCTCCTTGAGGACAGGAACTGTCTTGCTTTTCTTTATTTTGTACCCCCAGGTTTTGCACTGTAATTTGTTCATAGTAATACTCAATAAATACTTTTTTACACACTTATTAATTCATGAATACTGCCTCCACTAAAGCAAATCACAATCTTTTATCACTTTAATGGATCTACATGAGTTGTCTTTGTGAGTTACTATGGCCAAAGAATTCATGACCAATCCTCTACTGATAAGCCATTCTTTTTTTTTTTTTTTTGAGCCTGGATCTCCCTTTCTTGCCAAACTAGAAATGCAGTTGCCACTCATGGGGCTGACCTCACTGGTAATCATCATGAAATTTTGACCTGATCCATGTCAAAATTCCTGATCCATTTCTACCATGAGTTGGTTCAATCCCTCTAGACCAGTGATGGTGAAGCTTTTAGAGACTGAGTGCCCAAACTGCAACCTTCATTCTACATATGAGTTCACCCCCTTTTACACCAGCCAGGGGAGGTAGGAAGTGCTCCCATTAGGCTTCTGGGCAGAGGAATGGGTGGTGTGAGAAATGTCCTCAGGGATGTGAGGAAAGGGGGTGGGGAGCAACCCTTCTGACACACATGCCATAGGTTCAGCAACATGGTTCTGGACCAACTGCTCAATGGCTGTTCCTGGGCTTTGCAAGATTCGTGCCAGACTTAGTAAGGTCATCTGATCAACTTAAATGCTACTACAGCTCAGAACTCTTTAACCTAATTAGTCAATGATCCTCAGCCTCCCCTAGTAGGGTCTGTATCCATATCTGGCAAAAAGTCTTTCTAAATTAAATAAGCTGGTCTTTGGATATGACAGATATTGCCAGACCCATACTATAAACCTTTCTGCTTTGTAAGACTCTTCCAGAACTTGGGCCCAATGGCATTATCTTTGATAACTCAGGATCATCTGTATCCCATGAAGAGTAAAATTTTAGTGAAGGAATTCAAATACAATTAGAACTATTAAATTTCATGTGTAGTCTCCAGTCCTTCTTATCAACAGTGGTTTCTCTCTCACTAAAGGTTGGTCAAGGAGAAAGGAAGGAAAAATCTGCCTTCTCCATCTCCAACTTTAGACTGACTTTAAGGCTCAAGGAAATAAAAATATTGTTTGATATTTTTCCTTTTTGAACAAGCATAGGATTCAAGTATATTATGAACATTATATCTACATAGTCCTATTTTAATATTTAAATTGAGATTTTGATTTTTTTTAATCCTACTTCATATTAGGATCATTAAATAAGAAAGTAACTAGATATAATAGTGAGACACTGGATTGAGACTCAGGAGACTGGAACTCTAACCCCTTATCTATCACTGACATGCTAATTGAACAAATTACCTCTTTTGGCATCAGTTTCCTCCATCTGTAAAATGAAGAGACTCGATAAAATAATAGAGACAGCAAATGTAAATACAAATACTGCGCCTTTTTCCTTCTTTCTCTCCCCTAGCTTATGGATGACTCAGAAAGTTTCTATCACTTACTATATCAGTGAGGGGAGTACAGGGGGAGAGAGGAACATTAGGAAGAAAGAAAGAAGAAAATTTCAAACTCAAATGTTTTTAATGGAGGTTGAAAAAATTTTATATATATATATTGGGGAGGGGGAAATAAAATATTATTTTTAAATAACCCTGTGAGAGAGATGTTGTTATTTCCATTTTACAAATAAGGAAACTTAAGCAAACAGATATTTAATGACTTGCCCAGGGTTACACATCTATTACAGGTCTGAAGTGGGATTTGAAGTAGATCTTCCCAACTCTAGACCCAGTGCTCTGTCCACTGCACCATTTAGCTACCTGTTTAATGTGTGCTCTTTTATTTTTAATAGTCTGGCATTCTAGCCACTGAGACACCTAACTGCTTCTGACAAAACCAGACCAACAGTTTCTTTGTGCAAAAACAGGCAAAGCTGAGTATCTTTGAGCCTAACTAAAGGACAGACAACCCAAGGCAGCCCAGGGACCCTTTGGGCAAGATCAAGCCTATTTTAAAATATTTCCTATGAATGTCACTGATTTGAAGTCCATGAACCCAAACATCTTTCTGACTTGGGCTTAGTAATTCTTTGTAATATCCATTTAACCCTTTATAAAATTTTCATGTCCCCAAAACTCAAATTGGGAACTCTGCTTTTAAAAAGATGGGACCTGGGTGAGTCTCCATCCTGCCATGCAGGATACCAGGGTGCCATAATGGATAAAGTGCTGGGCTGGAGTCAGAAAGGCTCATTTTTGTGAGATGAAATCTGCCCTCATACACATACTAGATGTATAACTCTAGGCAAGTCCCTTAACTCTGTTTGCCTTAGTTTCCTCACCTATGTGAAGTCTGTGTGGCTTTAAAAGCCCACCATATCCCCAAGATTCTCTTGTCATGCCAATAAACTTCAACATAGCGAAAGTTAAGCAAAGATAAAGTCAACACCATTCATCCTCTGGGACTGCATGTCAGAAACCAAGTCTTTGACTTTCTCAGTGTATTTCAACCAATACACAAACTTGTTATCTTCCTCTACTTGCCCTGTCTGCAGTAGACCAATCCCACTTATGATGGCAATTCAGTCCTAATTTTTTGCAAGTATCTTAATATTTTTATATTACATTTCTTCCCTGACAATTTGCATCAATCAATTTGTATTCATTTTTTTAATTAAAAAATTAGTCCCCCTATTTGAGATCCTCTGGAAGACATAATTTCAAATGGATGTCTTACATATGATTTAGAAGTAACCTTATTAAGCACAACACTGTAAAATGTTAGGGGTGGGATTAGGGGTGTGGGGGGTGGGAGGGGAGGAAGGAACAGCCCTTCATCCCAGGAGCATAATGGAATCTCTAAGAAGTACTACCAGAAATGTGACCTGGAGAACCATTATCAGCCTGTACCAGGTGCTAAATTGTAAATGAGGATATGAAGGAAGGAAGCCATCTCTCATTCTGATTATTCAGGCCAGTACCCAAAGGTTCTGCTCTCTCATTGACATCTTCATTAGCTAAGACTGTCACTACCAGTGGAGTCAGCATCCTCTAGGTAGAGCAGCAGCTGACCTTGGCAGCCTTTCCACCTTGGTCCTTATTAAAGATTTTATATCCAACCTGAGCTGCTCAGACAGAAGCTCCCTGGTGCTTATAGATAGAATGGTATGTCTGGGAGAAAAATGAGAAAACGTTTTTGTTCTTCCCTCCCTCCATCTACTCTAGAAATTTTAAAAATGATGTTCATAACTGATAATTTTTATCTACATTGCTTAATAGAAATTTTAATGAGAAAGAATATCTTAATCAAAATGAAAATTTCATTGATGTAACAGGATATCTTCACTTATTTAGATAAAACATCCTCCCAGTGCACACCAAATTTTTCTTCTGTTATCAAGTCTTTAGAGACCACAGATTTGAAAGATCCCAAGTTCACAGATGAGGCAAAGTCTTCTTATTTATCCAGCAAATATTATCCGAGGTATTTATCCTGCCTGGTGTCAGCAGTAAATAAAATGGAAAATGAATAGATTGGCTAAGGTTTACAAACTTCTCCTAAAGCAACTGAGATACCTTTGACGGGAGACTTAAAAGTAATGTGCAGAAAGATACAAAATTAAATTATTTTCTAGACTCCATCCAGAGGCACGGCTTGGATGCAGTAAAATGAGTCATGCCAGAGGCATTCTCTGCACAGGTAGAGAAGTATATAAAATTACACATGAGATTTCCGATGAAAACATTGGTTTCATGCAAAGCAAAATGGTTTACAATTTTCCAGGACTACTTCGGAGTCAAGAGTCTATAATACACATCCACTTAGGAAAAGGCCATAAGAATACCCTATTTTTAAGTCTGTAAAATGAGTGAGCTTTATTCATGTATATATAAAGAAGGAAAGAGCATATGGTGGGGAAATATATATTTAAATACATTACATATTATACACACTAATGTGTATGTGTCACACACATAAATATACATTTTCATAATCAGAGCTCTGCTACTTTCCAAAAAAGAGGAGATAAGACATTTAAATTTTGCTGGACCTCAGTTTCCTCATCTATAAAATGAAGGGATTTAAATAGATCATTTCTTAAGTCTTTTCCAGCACTATATCTATGATCCTATGGTGGGGGGTACAGGTAAGGGGAAGGGGTCTATTTACTTGCATATCATGCAGGGTTTGCATTTTTTTTTAAGATCGAGACTCCCCCTCTTCCCTGGTCTACAGGGGTAGCAGCCACTCATGGACCTGATTCCACTAAATGGAAACTTTGACTTCCTCTGTTAGAAATCTTATATTTCAAATATTTAGCTCAATGCCTTGCACATAGTAAGCACTTAATAAATGTTTTTTATCCATTCATCCCTTCCTATATATCTAATTTGCTACACTATTAGAAGGCAACATGGTACAATGGGAAAGCTACCAGTCTTGGACTTAAAGTCAAAGGTTATGATCTCAATGCTTGCTCTGTCTCTTACTCCTTGTGCCATTTTAGGCAAATTATTTAATCCCTCATAGCCTTGGTTTCCTCATTTTATAAATGAAGCAATAAGAGTAAGAATTCTCCAAAAGGAAGTCCTTTTCAGCTTTCAATCTATGATCCTGTGATCACTCCTAATCATTTCCTCCATAAGGAAGAGGGTCCAAGAGGGGCTGACTGAGGCTCACAGTTCCCTCCTCCAGCTTCTTTTATCCCTCTACCTTGGCATTGAAATATGGGAAATGCAAGACCCTTGACCCAATCGTTGTGCTGTACAGAGTGTGGTATGTATATATAATTATTATAATTATTATACTTTGCAATTGTATGATGCATTGCACTTTTCAAAGTGCTCTCACATACATGACCTTATTTGACCTCTACAAAATGGATGCAAGGTAGTTTAAATCCCATTTTTGTCACCTCCATTTTATGGACAAAGGAGGGATACTATACTAAATGAAATGGCTTTTCAATGCCATCTTCAGTGTGAAGTAAGAAACCAAATTTTCCATACCAGATTCAAACCTCCAGACTGAGAGCAATTTCTGTTTCAGAGACCCCAGATCAAATGCTTTCGCCTCTCTCCACCTCAGCATTCATGGTAAAGAACAAAAGAGATCATCCATCAGAGAAATGTTTCCAGCACTGAATAAAAGGGATTTCAAATAGAAGTGTCATCTGAAAATGTTATAGTTGGGGGGGGACGGGGGGTTTCCTTGCCTCTACTCTAGGTTTTGACATTTTAGACTTATTTATTGGGCTTTCCTGACCTCACTGTTCATGGCTGTAGCCATTATTATTACAAGGTGTTCTGATGGCAAAATAGACTGTAAATCTCCCTGGAATACTTCAAAGGAATTTTAGCTTGGCAAAGAGCAGTCAAAAGATTTTTGTGGAAATTAAATGCCACAGCTTCACTGACAGCTAAAAAGGATGTGTGAGCCAGATTTTACCTCATTTTACCAGCCCAATTGTTAACTCCAGTTGTAAACATTTGTTTTTTCTGGCAAATATCCCCAAAGCATCTGAAGTAAACTGGAGGAAACATCTGTAAAAAAAAATTACCTACTCAAACTCACTGACTGAGGTGACACCCATACTCACAGACATTCATAGAATTTTTTATTCATTTTTTTTAAGATCGAGACCCCCCTCTCTTCCCTGGGCTACAGGGGTAGAAGCCACTCATGGAACTGATTCCACTAAATGGAAACTTTGACTTCCTCTGTTAGAAATCTTATATTTCAAGTATTTAGCTCAATGCCTTGCAGATAGTAAGCACTTAATAAATGTTTTTATCCATTCATTCATTCATTTATTTGTATTCCTTCCACCAAAGCAAATCATAATCCTTTACTCCCTTCATGGTTTTCATGAGTTGTCTTCATCAGCAAAAGAATTCATGACTCAGTAATCTATTTGAGACTGATTCATTTTATCTTTCCCAAATTGGAAGTGCAAGAACCATTCAAAGTCTCTCTCCTATTATTGATGGGCATAGAACATCTCACTTGCTCCATTTCTGGCCTGTTCTCTGGCCATTTCTCCCCTCCTTGGACAGCTTAGAGCCCCAACTCCCACTTCCCAGAGGCTTACCATAATGGTAATAGGCTTAATGGGGACACATTTGGCCTTTAGACTTAATGGAACTCAGAACTCCTGAATCGAGGTAATATATTAGCCTCAGCCTCTCCAGTAACAATGAATACAGGCATGCACCACCATGCCTAGCCATCTATTGTAATTTTGCAAATGAGACCATTAGATCTGCATCCATAAAAACAGATTTATTAGTGCATGTACACATGTTCTAAATAAAAGTATTGCTTAGTATTTAGTAATAGATGTTTGTTTAATTCTCACAATCAACCAGCAGCATGATCTACTGAATCAAGGGCCAGCTGTAAATTCAGGAAGACCTCATCTCAAATTCCTTTCTCTGCCACCAGAGCAGTGGGATCCAGAACAAGTCACATAACCTCATGATGCCCCAGACAACTCTCAACTAGAAAGTACAAATTCCAGTTTCACTGACAGCTAAAAAGGTTCTGTGAGCCAGAATTTACCTCATCTTACCAGCCCAATTGTTGACTCCAGTTGTAAGCATTTGTTTTTCTGGCAAATTTCCCTAAAGCACCTGAAATAAACTGAAAGAAACATCTGTAAATAGGGAGGTCCCTCAGTGGGACCGTCTTGTACCCATAAAATCATAGATCTGATTAAAAAATATTCATAACAACTCTGTGAGTTAGGTGCTGAGGAGGAAATCAATTTTTAGAGGGATTAAATTATGGGTCGTGAAGCCAGGAAATGTCAAAAGAGGGATTTGAACAAGCAGCCCCTCATTTTGCATGTCCTTCCTCATCACAGGCAGCATTTCTCATCACATTTAAACTTTCTCCTTCAATATTTATTTTATTTTCCAATGTTTATTGGTTGGATTTAGATACTCAAAGTCACCTCTACAGTAAGACTTTTGTCAGTTAATGATGTTTATTAACCAGATTTCTCGACACTGCTGGAGGAATACTAAAGAAATAGAAGAGAATCCAGTCTGGCCCCACCTGCCTAGAGCTAATAACCTATTTGGTAACACATAGCATAGGCACATAAAACCACTTAAAATACTTACAAAGCAGAATGCAAAACCATTGTAAATTATACAATGCAAATGAGACATAAAAGTAGGGAGTAAAGGAGACATACATCAGAGAAATATAATCAGAGAGAGCATCATGGGGGAGGTGAATTGTGACCTTCAAAGAAAAAGCAGAAAAGGTACCTAAAATACTGTGGTATGCTACAGAAATGATCCAAAATGCCTCTTTTTTAGTGGAGGGTAAAATCTATGCTTGTATTCTCCCTGGAGATCAATACCTTCTAAGCTATGGACCCCCTCCACACACTTAATTGAAAAACTATAGAACTCTTAGCCTACCTTAAGAGATGAGTCAGGGCCTGACAGCTCTATAGAGAAAGGACTTGAAGTTCTTCCAAGGATACTAGGGCTGCCACCCAGCTCTATAGCATAAGCCTTTAGGTAAAAACTCAATAACCTCTTAGCTATACTTCATGAAAGGGAAAAGTGAGGACATTTTCTGACAGTTACTTAACCTCTCCAAGGCAGAGTCCCCTCATCAGTAAAACAGGAGCATCCTCTCTGCTGCTCAGAGATGTTGTGGGGAGAAAGCAAAATAAGCAAACCTTTCAGATACCAGGTTTCCAAAAGAGAGCATCATCACAAAAATATCCAGGACTATTATCTTCTATTTCCATATATTCTTGGACTCTCTTGAAAAGGAAATATGGATATTAACAAAGCTATGGGTTATTAGAAAACTTGTAAATTATGGTACCAGGATTCTATTGGTAAAAAAAATGGAAGATATAGTTCTTCTTGGAGTCTACCATATAAATGGTACTAAAAGGCAGCAAGAAAAGTTCTCGATAGTTATTGAATGAGTGAATGCTTTAAAAATTGAATAAATAAATGAATAAAGGTGTTTTGGAGGTAGCATTGTGTAGCACCCAGAGAGTTGAACTTGGATCCAGGAAGAAATGATTTTCTAAGAAACTATTTTCTGACATTTAGCAGATATGTGACCATGGCAAAGTCATTTAATGTTTCAGTGCCTCAGTTTCCTTGCAAGTAAAATTGGGATAAAAATACCACCTCTTTCATAACACCACTGATCATAAGGATCAAATAAAATAATGTAAATGTAGGGTTTAACAAACCTTAAAGCCATAATCTAGTGTCAATAAATTCTTAAAATCTAACTTCATTCTTAAAAGAATAAAACAATCAAGATTCGACTGGAGTTATACTCTGAATCTACAATGCATAGATAATGAATAAAATAAATATGAACTTGCTTAATTTCCAGGTTATAGAAACTGAAGGGGCACTTCTCAATGCATGAAAGAAGTAGGTAGTTTTTGAACAAAGTAATGACAATTGCAAGGAGCACAGAAAGAGTTGATGAAATTCACTAACTTATTAGATAGCACAGGTTGAAAATATATATGCAGGTTCAAGAAAGGTTTAGATGAAAAACTACATAATGACTTGGAAATTGGGAAAATATAAATAGGTTCAAGAAGGGTTTAGAGGAAAAAATGCATAATAGCTGGGAAATTAAATCCGAATATATTCACGAGAGAAGAATAAGAATAGCAAGAAAATGTGAAACTATGTCATACAAGGATTAGTTGGGTTTTTTTTAAATTGTTGATATTTAGCTTAGAGAACATAATATTGATGGGTTACGGTATTTTCTTCAAGTATATGATGGGTTATCATAAAGAAACAGATTGGATTTACATTTGGCTATAATGAAGAGAACTAGGATAATTGAGTAAGCTATAGGAACAAATTTTTCTGCTTAACAAAAGGAAGAACTTCCCAATATTTTTTACTATGCAGTCATTTTAGACATGTCTATGTTCCATTTGAGATTCTCTTGGCAGAATTACTGGAGTGGTTTGCCATTTCCTTCTTTACTTCATTTTACAAATAGGGAAACTGAGGCCAAAATAATTAAATTACTTTCTCAGAGACACACAGATAAGTAACCAGGTTTGAATTCATAAAGATGAGTCTTTCTGCTTCCAGGCCCATTACTCTATCTACAGAATCACCTAACTGCCCTTTCCCTATATTTAGAACTATCTGAAAATGTAACAGGGTTCTTTATGGGTTAGAGAGTTCTTCATCACTGGAGATATTCATACATCAATCATCATCACCATGATTAACATCATTATCATCATCATCATCATCATCAGAACTAGAATTTAAATTTTACTTTAAGGTTTGCAAAGAATTTTACAAATATTTTCTCTTTTTGTCCTCGCCAAAATCCTGGCATGTAGGTACTTTTTTTTTTTTAATACATGAGGAAATTGAAACAGAGTTAAGTGATTTGTCTAGGGTTGCTTAGCTAGTAAGTGTCTAGGCTGGCATTGAATTGAGATCTTCCTGATTCCAGAGCCAATGTTCTTTCGCACTGTACCAACTAGCAGCCTAAATGATCACTAACCAGAATGATACAGAAATGATTCATCCATCAAGCAAGGAAAGGAGGGGATTATTTTATTTTTATTGTATCCCCAGAACTTGGCCCAGTCCCTGACACATAGTAAGTACTCAATAACTGTATGCTGATTCATTAAACTAGATGAAATCTAAGGCCCCCTCCACCTCCATTACTATATCAGTCCAAATATTGGGGCCATGTGACAACAACTTAAACCTTAAGGAGAGTAACCCCAAATTCACAGAACCCATATTGTTCCCAAAATCATTTGTGAGTTCTACTTTCAGAAGCGAAATTACTTGTGAACTGGTCAAAAACTGAATCCTTATAGTCCTTTTTATGTTCTTAAAACTGATTTTTTAAAAGTACATATATAGAGATATAGATATAGATAATGTGTGTGTGTGTGTACTCGAGCTCATTGGTGTACAACTTTCTTCAGTGATAGAGAAACCAGAAGTAGAATCTTTCTTCTCCCAAAATCTTCCTAATTTTACTCCTCAAACAGACTTAGAGCATTAAGTAATCATTTTCCACCAATGAGGAGGCCTTTATTCAAACTGAGTTCTGGGTTACATAAGCAAATATATAGGGACAGCGGCTAGATTTCTGATTTCATTTGTACATGGAACTTACCAAATAGGAGATTTCTTCTAAAAATATGGGCCAGCATCTCCTTTGCAACTTAGAGAATTACCTAGAACACTGAAAAATTAAGGGATTTGCCAAGGTCACACAACCAGTAAGTGTGTCAAAGGCAAGACCTGAATTCTAGTCTTCCTTGATTGCCACTACACCAAACTATACACATAGAATATATATATATATATATATATATATATATATATACATAATATATATACACATATATACATACAAAAAGCATACATATTGTAATAATCAAAATGAGTTTAACAAAATATGAGTTAAAAATGTTGTGGTTGCCATTTGTAATAATTAAACATTAAGTCATGAGAACGTTAGTAGCTTTAGTAACTTTATTATAGCGAAATAGATATAGTAAAGGGGGCAAATGTAGGAAGGAGGTAGAAAATACCCTAAGTCTGATTCCAAGTGCCTCCAGGATGCCAATGCGAATCCAAATCCAAATGCAAATCTCACCAGCCCACATGCTATCATGAAATATATATTTTCATATTCTTTTATTTAACCTTTTTTTAATTCTTCATTGATACATTGAGAAGTATAGTTCCTATATTCTCATCTCCCTGTTAGTTTAGAGGTTCTGGGCCTCTGGAGATCCCAGAAAGAAAAAAAAATGTTGCAGTAGAATTTCCATTTTTCTCTTTTTGCCCTGGGAATGAGAAGGATTATTCTTTCTCCTGCCACTATCATACTCAAATTCCAGGGCTCTAATGACAAGGTTTCTGGCCTGACAGTAGCCACAATACCTCTAAATGATTGACAGAATTTGAAGCAGAATGGCAGAAACTGAGGAGTCAGAGCAGTATCAACTTAGGACAATGAGATCCTCTTCCAAATTAAAGCATTCCATGATAGACACTTAAAAGTAAGATGTCATGGCAGGACCAGGGTTAGGTCTGTAGCTGGCATCAGTCTTCTTGCCTTAATAGGAAATAAGGAGTTAATATAAAGAACTTATCTCAGATGTTCTTAGGAAAGAACAATAGTGAATTAATTAAATTTAACCAAGTTAAAATTGACCAAAAACCAAGAGAATTACACATCCATTACTCTTTAAAAAAAATTTAATAGTACTTTTCCTTAATTGCAAACAAAAACAATTTTAAATGTTTGTTTTCTGAAATTTGTGATCCAAATTCTCTCCCTTCCTCTTTCCCCTGACCCCTTCTCAAGGCAGCAAGCATTATGACATAAATTATACCCATGCTATCATGAATTATATATTTCCATATTCTTTATATTGTAAAAGACACACATTGCACACTCAAGAAAAAACTCAAAAGATCCATTACTCTTAAAAATTGTTCTGGAGTCAGAGGTGCCCTGAAGCACTGTAGACTTTGAATGCTATGCTCATCAGAAAAATGTGGCCTCACAAAAAAACACCATTCCCTCTGCTGTCTGCCCAAGAAGATTATCACCTTATATCATAATCCACATTTCTTCCCACAGCATCTGAGTATGCCTTACTTTTCTTTATATCCAAGTACCATATTGCCTTCTCACTTTATTAGGCAAGGTCACACTGATAAAAAAAAAAGTGCAATGAGTGCCAAAGTACAGTGTGCCAAAGACAAGGATTAAATTATATACCCGTTCCTCTCCGTACTTTGTTTGGGTTACCTCTGTTTGATTTCTCAAGGCTGCTCTATAAAAATAAGTTGTCAGCACTTAGGTTTGTGTAAGTCTAAAATTTAAACTGTTGGATCTTTTTTAACCAGTAACGATGAGAAAGGAAATATACATATGTATGTGTGTGAATGTGTGTTTTTTAAGTTTGTTGGAGTGTGGCAGAGGTTCTGTAATGTTTGGAAAGGAGCCCTACTCCTGTCCGCATGGTTTATTTCTGCCTTTCAATGGTATTTAGAGTGTCTGTTTGGCTAATGGTCTTTTCCTTACCCGGTGATATTCTAGCTTAACTTGCTGAGCTATCACGGCATGTCAACCCTCCTACCTCACTCCCTCCACTCCTAAATAAATCAAGAGATGTGATAAGCAAACTGAGTGTGAACTGAATCCCCCCACCCACAAATGTCCTTGTGAAAAATGGCAGGCATGCTTCTCCAGCTTAGACAATAAAGTGGCTGATGCTAGCAAAGAACTTGGCAAAAACAAATAATATTTTTAAATGCTGATAAATATCATATCCTTTTTCTCTAGACAATTGAAGAAATCTTGATTTTTTTCTGTAGGAATATTTGATTAAATCAAATTAGCCATGTTAACATTGAAGGATAAAACTCATTAATCTCTCCATAAAACAAAGAGGTTAGTTTAGATAATAATAATAATAATAATAATACCTAGTATTTATGTTGTACTTACTATGTGCCAGACATTGAGCTAAGTGCTTTATAATTATTATCTCATCTGCTCCTCACAACAATCATGGGAGATAGGTGCTATTAGGATCCTCACTTGCTGTTCTTGTTTAGTCATGTCTGACTCTTCATGACCCCATTTGGGATTTTCTTGGCAAAGATTTTGAAGTGGTTTGCTATTTCCTTCTCCAGATCATTTTATAGATGAGGAAACTGAGGCAAACAGGATTAAGTGATTTGCCCAGGGTCACATAGTATTTGAGGACAAATTTGAACTTAGGTCCTCTTTGAGTCCTGTAGGATTTAAATTAATGTCTAATACGTCAAGAATATTCTATAAAGTTTATTATCTAACAAATTAGAACCACATGACTAAGTTTTTCTACCTGCTCAAAAAACTCACTCCACCAAAACCATGACAGGAAGAGAAGAGAGGGAGAGACAGAACTCCACAGAATTTATATCCTGTCGATGTCAGCATATAACAACAGGAAGAGAATAAGGTGCTGGGAATCATAGTTTTTTTTTGTTTTGTTTGTTTGTTTGTTTGTTTTTTTAGGGTAACAGATTCTAATTACACAATCCACACCTGATACTCTCTTTACTAGCTGCCTCATAGATGATTTCTAGGTTCCTTTCCCAGTTCCAACTCATAGAATTATTACAAATTATTTAATAATTGGCTAGTTTAGAACATAAGATGGATCAGAACTTTGCATCAAAAGACTTGCTTGTATTGAAAGATTTACTCTAATATGATTAAAAGAGCTAAATTTCATTGTGGACTAGAGTTGAAAATGTCATCAATATAGCATCATGATTTTAAAAATCAAACATATAGTAGAGATGATTGAATAAAGGTCTAAGCCCCAACTTCATTATTTATTAGAGTTTTTTTTCCATTTACTATCTACATAATGTTAGGAAATCTATATGTTGAACCTCAGTTTCTTCATATAAAATGTAGATAATATATGAACTCCATGAGAGATGTCATCAAGTATCCAAAGAGCTTACAGGTAGAAGAGAAGTTCTATTTGTTCTGCTTGCCCTCAGAGGGCAAAATTAGGAACAGGTGATGAAAGGTAAAAATTTTGGATTGATTCAAGAGAAAACTTCCAAGAATTACAGCTCTCCAAAAGTGGAATGGAATGCCTTTTGAGATAGTGGGTTTCTTCATCCAGAGACTTTCAAAGACTGACAACTGGTTAAAGAGTATGTTACAGAGACATTTTTTATTGAAGGATAGGTTGGACTATCCTGTGAAATCCCTTCCAACTGTATCTGCAATTCTATGGCATCTGTGATCCTTTATAGAGTTGTCATGAGAATTAAATGAAATAATTTATATAGATTATTTTGTAATTATCATGTGCTATGATGAGACCAAAGGAATTTAGTTTCATTGTGGTCTTGGGTTGAAAATGTCATCAATATAGCACTATGATTTTTCAAAATAAAATATAACAGTGTAGATTATTAGATAAAGGCTTTGCATATTTGGAAAGAGGAGAGAAATGGGATTTGACTAATATGATTAAAAGGCTGAAAACTGGAATATGTGAGAACTTTTTTTTTAGAGAATCAAAATTATTTAATTCAAAGAAGAGAAATCTAATGGGTGACCATAACTCTTTGCAAGGAAGCTAAAAAGTATTTATATGGTCTTTGAGAGCTAGAGAAAATAATGGTCTTGCCCTCAGAGTCCAAAACTTATAGAAGAGTAAAGAATTTTAGGAGGCTGCAAAAAA
The DNA here is from genome assembly GCF_027887165.1 of Monodelphis domestica. Classification (NCBI taxonomy): domain Eukaryota; kingdom Metazoa; phylum Chordata; class Mammalia; order Didelphimorphia; family Didelphidae; genus Monodelphis; species Monodelphis domestica. Next base: position 237,664,830 of record NC_077227.1, on the reverse strand, counting down.
TGCTTATCTTTGTTTTCAGATACATTCTCTTTGACTTTATAAAACAAAAATACCTATATGTTGTATTATTTATAGTTGGTGATGCTTTAAGTCTACACAGCTAGAAAACTGGGCATCAGAAAAGTATACCAGATCTTTTATCGAGTGCTAATAGTTCAAGCAGCATGAACAGATGGGATCTCCCTGCCATGAAACACAAAAAGAGAGATGAGCAGACATGCAAGGTCAACCACAGTGAGTCATGAAAGGAAAGCTGAAGGTGATGTAGAAAAGATACAAAAGATACTGGTAGAGAAGAGATCCTTGGAAGCTTGTATTAAAGGACATTAAAAAAAAAAAAGGATAGCCCAGTAAAGGACTATGGAAGTTTTAAGAATTAGCCTTAGGTGGCACAACAGATGAAGCCCTGGGCCTGGAGACAAGAAAACCTGAGTTTGAATTAGTTTCAGACACTGTGCCTGCCCCAATTATCTAATCTAAAAAATGGTAATAAATAATAGCACCTCTTTCCCAGGATTGTTATGCCAAATGAAATAATAATTATAAAGCACTTAGCACAGTGCCTGGAACATTATAGGCACTTCTTTATAGAGTTGTCCATGAGAAACTAAGCAAATAGAAGCTAGGCAAGAAAGGTAAAGTTTGTTGCTTATTTTCCATAAAGGTAATGCCTGATAATCATTGATAGGGTCCTTAGAAACCATGGTCTTCAACTGTTCTTTAAAATTTTGTAAATAGTCATGTATTTAGGCTTCCTTGTTGGTTCATTAGCATGAAGACACACATACACACACTTGTTGGAACCAGCATGACTTAATTGAAGAAATAATTATGGGCAAACATTAGAAACAAACATTTAGGAACAAAACTAGGAAAAGTGTCTGAAGTTGGATTTGAGCCCAGGACCTCCCATCTCTAGGCCTGACTCTTAATCCACTGAGCCACCTAACAACCTCCAATGTAATTAAGTGTTAAGAAATTATTGGAATGGTTGACTTTTTTTTTAACCAAATGAAATTATATTGGTATCTCCCTCTACCAATGTACTTTTTCTGAAACTTTTACTCTTAGTTGCCTAAAGCAATGGGAAAATATGACTTGTCTAGCATTATACAACCAGGATGCATCAGAGGCAATGCTTAAATGAAGGTCTTTCTAACTCCAAGGCCATCTCTCTCTCTATAGCATCTTTCTGCCATCTCTAATCCATCAGTCAATGGCTATAAGAGATAAATTAAAAAAAATTTGTTTTATATTTTCCCATGTTTACAGGATTCATTTTCTTTTCCTCCCCTCTTTCCTCCCCCTCCCAAAGCTGATAAGCAATTCCACTGGGCTGTACAAATGTTAAGAGATAAAAAAGTTTATTAGCGATTTTCTAAGTAAATTCAGACCTGCTAAACACCTCATTCAGATCCATTCAAATTGACTAATCATATATAATGTGCACTATTCAAGTGATGAAGTTGATGGCTGCCAAAAACAATACTAATAAGTTACCCTTGCATTGCAATAAGATGGAAAGTGATGTAATTCTGTACAATGTGACAAACCTCATTGCTGTGCCAGTCCACATAGACACATCCTTCTTAATGAACATAGATGTAACTTTTGAGATGAACTTTATGCTACAGAACAAGTCATTTGCCAATGTTGAAGCAAGCATTCTAATTTTGCATTCTCATTCCTAGTCTGCCCCAAAAGCTTCCCACCTGGCTCCTGCTTACTCCCATTCCTCCTCTCCCTTCTTTACTTATGCTCTCCCACTTGTCCTGTCTCCCTCCTCCACTCTTGCTGAAATCATTTCCATTTATATTAAACTCTGCTAAGCCTGCTTTTTAAGAGTACATAAATTTGAGGGCTTAACTAACTTGAATATGTCCCTTTAAATAAAGTCATCTCACCTTGTAAAAGCCAACATGATATGACTCTCTTAGACTTTTGCTCTTACCTCTTGGGTTAAAGTTCCTGTTATTCAGTTTTTGCTTCAATAGAGGATTTATTCAAGGGGTGAACCTATAGCTGGTATTTTGGCTTTCTATATGCATACGGTAGCAGCCAATGGATCACATCATTTCTAAATGTCAGCCCTAGTATAATCCCTCTGACCCATTCCAAAGCTTATAGGTCACAGAACATTTTATCTGGCAGTGCCTTTTATATGTTTTTTTTTTCAGGTTTTAAGTGTTATCCTTTTTTCCTTCCTTCTCCCTCTGAAGGAGGCTTGGATATACTCTACATATGGGTGAATTACAGAATTCAAGCAAATGATAAAATATGTCTCCAGGGAAATAAATTTCATTTTCTGAAATCAATCTCACTGGTATTCACACAAGCAGAAGAAATGGCATAAAACATCCTTATCTCCTTGCCTCAGTCCACTCAGCCATCCTATGCAAACATTTAAGAGGCCAGAGGGCTGGCTCCCTTCTTCTTCTTCTCTCTCTCTCTCTCTCTCTCTCTCTCTCTCTCTCTCTCTCTCTCTCTCTGTGTGTGTGTGTGTGTGTGTGTGTCTGTCTCTGTCTCTTTCTCTGTCTCTCTCTCTGTCTCTTTCTCTCCCCCCTCCTCTTTTCTCCTCTCCTCCAACCCTAAATAGAGAGGAATATGGGGATAGCTGGAAAGACAGACAGGCAGACAGTAATGAATCTGATTAACTTGAGATATTTGGCTGAATGTCAAAGGCATGGATAGCACCAGCTGAATGTCAGAGGAATAGATAGCACAGGATGAAGCTATTATACTCTGTGGTTAAAACGTGCATAACAATCAGCACCTCCAGGATATATGTCCTCCCTTCAGCAGCTCAGAATAAAAATCAGAGCTTTTATTATTTCTTCCATATTGCCTGATTGTGACTTTGATGCACTGCCTGTAGCTTCTGACTCTGCTGAGCAAACAGGATTGCCAAAAAACAGCATTTTCCAAAATGTATTTCAAAATGGAAAGCAGTCTCTCTAGTCCATGATTTTTAATCACAAGACTTCAGGGGAAACTATCACTCCTCCCCAAATGGGGCAGATTCAAACTTCTTAAGTCTGAAAATTTGTAATGGCATTACTTGGTTACTATGTAGCATCTATATTCAGGAAACTCAGAATGTCTTATAGACTTTAATTCCCTTTCTCTACATCTTTGAACAAGAAATGGGCTAGAAAAACAGCAATCTCATTGTTGGGGGAGTTGTAAACTGATCCAACCACTCTGGTGGGTAATTTGGAACTATGCCCAAAGGACTATAAAACTGTGCATACCCTTTGATCCTGTAGCACCACTATGGGATCTGTGCGCCAAAGAGATCAAAAAAAGGGGAAAGGGCCCACTTGTACAAAAAATATTTATGGTAGCTCTTTTTACATTGACCAAAAATTGGAAATTGAGGGGATATACATCAGTTAAGGGATGCCTGAACAAATTGTGGTATATAATGGTAAAGGAATATTATTTTGTTGTTAAAAAATGATGAGCAGGATGATTTCAGAAAGATCTACATGAATTGATGAAAAAAGAAATAAGCAGAATTTGAAGAACATTGTACACAGTAACAGCAATATTGCGAGATGATCAATTGTGAAAGACTTAGCTACTCTCAGCAATACACTGATTCAGGACAGTTCTAAAGAACTTATGAATTAAAAAAATAAAAATAGCAATCTCCATTTTCAGGGAATTTTCAGAAGAGAAACTAAGGCACAGAGAAAGAAAGTTATTTTTTAGGAATTATTTAAGAGGTAAGTGGTTAAGAATTATCCAAGACTATATCTGTTGGTGATGGAATACTATTGTGCTCAAAGGAATAAAGAAGTGGAGGAATTCCATGGGAACTGGAATGATCTCCAGGAATTGATGCACAGTGAGAGGAGCAGAACCAGGAGAACATTATACTCAAAGACTGATATACTGTGGCACAATCGAATGTAATGGACTTCTCCATTAGTGGCAATGCAGTGATCCTGAACAACTCAGAGGGATCTATGAGAAAAAAACACTATCCACATTCAGAGGGAAAACTGTGGGAGCAAAAACACCGAAGAAAAAAGACTGCTTGAATACATGGGTCATGGGGATATGGCTGGGGATGTAGACTCTAAATGAACATCCTAGTGCAAACATGAACAACATGGAAATAGGTTCTGATCAAGGACACGTAATACCCAATGAAATTGCATGTTGGCTACAGGAAGGGTGGGTGGAGGGGAAGGAGGGAAATAATATGATTCTTGTAATCAAGAAATGATGCTCTAAATTGACTAAATAATTAAATTAAAAAAAAAAAAGAAATTAAACTCTGGGAAGGTAAAAAAAAAAAAGAATTATCCAAGACAATAAATCAAACAAATGATGTGCATATGTTCATCCAATTCTAATACTTGGCCACGGTCAACATTTGGGAGTAGAATAATGAGAAGACTAAATGAATGGAAAGATAGGTACAAAAAGACTTGAAGTAACAGGTGGTACTCAGCCCATCTTCTAAAGCATGGGGCTCTAAGAAGCCTTCCAAGAGTCTAGGCTCTTTTTTTCTTTCCCATCAAGAACTACAATTTAATCCTTCCTATTATAGGTAAATAAATTTCAAAATCTAGGATAATCGAGAATGCACCAATTCAGATGAGGTTTTCTCTTCCAGCTCACCTTCTGGACTAAAATTGAAATATGCTATATAATATGTGAAATCTAGAAATTCATTGATTTCTAGTCAGTCCAAAAATGAATAACTATACACACACACACACACACACACACACACACACACACACACACACACATATACTCACAAATATTCAATTGTAAGAATTAGGAGAAAACCTTATTGCATTGTTTGAACCTAGCCCTGTATGGCTGGGAAAGTGGACCACCTATACTTGTAATTTATAGACCCTTAACCAAGGACCTTGGTTGTGTGGACCAGAAACAGTCAGGTGCTAAGATTGATGTAAGGCATTTTCTCATAACTATACATCTCAAGCAACCCATATACTTCAGGAGAATTCAAGTTCTTCGGGGACAAAATATTTTTTGTTTTTTCTTACATCCTCAAGGACAGCTAGGTAGTTCAGTGGATAGAATCCTGGCCCCAAAGTCAGAAAGACTAATCTTCCTGAGTTCAAATCTGACCTTAGATACTTACTAGTTGTGGGACCTTGAGTAAGTCACTTAACCTTGTTTGCTTCAGTTTCCTCATCTGTAAAATTAGTTGGAAAAAGAAATGGCAAACCCCTCTAGTTTCTCTCCCAAGAAAACCACAAATGGAGTCACAAAGAGTCAGGCATGTCTGAAAAATGAATGAATGACAATATCCCAATACCTAGTAAAATATCTTTCACACTTCAGTTCAGTGAATCAATATGCATTTATCAAGTTCTTGTCATATGCCAAGCACTCTGCTAGGATCTATGAATACAAAAATAAATAATAATTGCTATACTCCTTTGTTTAAAATAAATAAATCATTTCTGAATCATTCTGGTTAGTGGTTATCTAGGCTGCTGGATAACATAGTAGATAGAGTACTGGCCATGAAATCAGGAAGATCTTAATTCAAACTTGGCCTGAGACATTAGCTGTGTGACCTTGATCAAATCACTTAACCTCTGTTTGACTCAGTGTCTTTAACTGTAAAATGGGTGTCATAATAACACCTACCTCCTAGGAGGGTTGTTTGTAAGTACCAAATGAGACAATAATTGTCAGGTACTAAACAAACTACATGGAACATAGTCTACGTTATATATAATAAGTATATGTTATATATGATACCTACCATATATTAGTCATTATTATTATCTTCCTTTCATTCAATCCCAGGTCTAGGTCTTTGTCCATTATGGTGCCTATCCAAGATATAGAAATTTATTTGTGGATTAATTGGGTGAGAACCTCATCTAATTGTATGACATTACCTAAAAAATAAAAATTCTTCATCTATTTGTTACCCTTCCTCCACATAGATTTTTGGCTTGATCTCTTGAGTGGAGGTAGATATCACTGAGGAATCCCTATAGTACTTTGGAGCTTGATGCAATCAGTATAATGTCATCACAAAACAAAAACATCTGTAGTATTTCACCATAGGGAATCCCTCACAGTTGCAAACACTTTTGATGAGCATATGCCTCCCTGTTTTATGCCTTCTTGGATGCTGATATGAGGAATGCTGAACAAAGATATTCTATCTAGAAAGAAATGGGGTATGATTCTGACAAATGAATGTAGAGTTACTTAATTGAATGAGAACTTTGAAAATTATATTTTTCTCAATCAAATCAAATGCTTTTTAAAATAATCAATAAACAATGAGAAAATATGTTCTTTTCAGTCAATTGTATAACTTCAAAGAGATGCTATAATTATGTTTTGTTTTGTTTTGTAAAAGCCTGTCTTTCATTCTCAAATTTTAATCAAGCACACCTTTATTGCAAGTGTAAATGATTCTCACAAAAATGTTATAAAGATGAAAAGTTGGGTAGATGAGCCAAATGTTCTATCAATAATTTCTTTTTCAGAAATAATATCATTCATGAATTTTTCCCAATCATCTTCTCTCTCAGAGGTCTTGAAAATTAGTTCTTCAGTCTTTCAGAATTGTGTCACCTTCAGCAGGATTTCTTCTGTATATACTTGGTCTTTTTCAGATGTTCTTCCTGACTTCATCTTCATGGGTGCTATTTCTCTACTTCATTGAACACAATAGGTACTGAACTATTAAATTCAAAATAAAGCAAATGATGATGAAACACTGGCACATCTGTTCCATTAAAAAAAAAAATTCAAGTCTAGCTTTGTTTTGCATTTGAAATGGATCTGGTTCAGTTATATATGATGATAAATTTTATATGGACTTTGTTCTTTGCTGTTTTATCTGGTGATGTAAATCATTATTTTCATCATTCTTTTGCACAAAATTTTGAAAACAAGTTTGCATTCTAAATTATTGTTTGCCCTGACCTTCCATATATCTCCACTTGACCAGGAAATTGAATGTTTGACAGCCAAGGTGGCTCATGGGGTATTTTTGGCTTCATGCTAATGAGAATTGTTTCATATCAATAACATTTTTTACAGGAAGTGGTCATAATCATTCTTAACTTCTTTTTTTAATCCACAATTTTCAGCTCCTTGATGGAATATTTCAAGTTAGAATTATTGTAAAAACCTACAATGTCTCTTTTGAAATTTTCTTCAAATTTGAAGTTAATTTTGATTTTTTGCTCTAACTTGTTGTTGGTCTGTCACTTCCTATCTTGAAAATGATTATCAATTTCTTTCCTTCCTTCCTTCCTTCCTTCCTTCCTTCCTTCCTTCCTTCCTTCCTTCCTTCCTTCCTTCCTTCCTTCCTTCCTTCGTCCCTTCCTTCCATCCTTCCTTCCTTCCTTCCTTCCTTCCTCCCTTCCTTCCATCCTTCCTTCCTTCCTTCCTTTTTTGATATGGCTGAGTGTTCATTGCATCTAATACCTTAACTTCTCTTCTGGAAAAACATGATCATGACATATAGCCATTAGGCTTCTGGATAATTTGCAGACCCTTGGTGTCTCACTTCTTAATACTCAGCTTGATTTTCTAACATAATTTTGGTGTACTCTACTATGTCAAACTTCACAATAAAGTCACTAGGCATCGATATATATCCCTACCTTTCTAGCACTTCTCTACTTTTCCTCTCCTTCAAGAATTCTATTCTATTCCATTTGTTTGGACGGAGCACCTACTTCCCAGAATTATTGAGAAGAACAAACGAGGTAATAATTCAAAATCACAACACAGTTCCTGGAACATAATAAGGGTTCAAACTGACCCTCTTACTGTGCCTCTCATGAGAAATTCCATCTCTCAACTCAGTACCTTTACCTAGCCCTCATTCATGCCTAGAATGTATTTCTTCCTCACTGCCACCTTTTAGAATCTCTAATTTCCTTTGAAACTCAGCTCACATATGACCTCCTGGATGAAAGGATTTTTTTTTTTCTAATTCCTCTCCCCCAGCCACTGAAAATCCTTTTCTGACAAAGCATTTTGTATTTATGTTTATGTATTCATATGTGATGATTTTGTACATACATATATATGTGTCCATGATGTCTCCCACAATAGAATATAAGTTCCAAAAGGCAAGAACTGTTTCTTTCTTGTCTTTGTGTTTCAAGGGCATAGCACAGTACCTGGTCCATATAAGGTGCTTAGTATTTGATTGTCAATCGATTTTTGTTTGATTTGTGATATCTTATCAAATTGTTTATAATATATCTCTACTTCTTCATTCTCTACTCTATCACAAGCATTTCAAACATCAGCTCCTGTCACATTCTGATGGAGATAGCCCAGGACCCTGATTCAAAGAGTTTCAAGAATATCAGCTTCCCCCAGATCACCTACCCAGCTTTTGGTCCATCTTCAGGAACCAGCAAAGGATCAGCCCTCATGGTTAAGGAACTGAGCATTTCCACCAACACCAACAGCAAATATCTAACAACTGCCATCAAAGGGAAGGCCAGCCCTATGGAATAGCCCACTTCAGACCACTGGCCCTGTTTCTAGCCTGGCTCCATTAGCCACGATGAGGCAGAAAACCCTTGGAGAGATGTGACCTGACAGATTACTGTTCTATACTCTGTATAGATCATGTTTGCTTCCAATTTTTCACATTGACTCCCCTTTTAGAATGTGTGTTTCTTAATAATATTTTGTTTTGTTTGCATGGTTTTTTGTATTTTTTTAATACCTGGCACTTAGTTTGACTCATTTTAAGTACTTAAGAATGCTTTTTGGCTGACTGACTGATTCTTAGAAACTTCTCTTTCTTCTGGCACTTTCACAGGATGAGAACAAACAGGAATGTGTAGAAATTTGTATTTTTTGTGGTTTGAGATAGCCAAGGATGTAGTCAACCTCAATGACATGCCATTACATAATTAGCTAGCTAGTCTAGTCTTCAAACATCAGATGATTTGTCACTAATATCTTAATCCAAGGCTTTATAACTTGGAAAAATATTCCAGAATTAATTTCCCATTGAGTTATCCTTGAGAAATAGACTTATCTTAAGGCCATGATAAAGCATTAGAGTAGGAATTTTATGGATGAAATATGCTATCTCCACTGATAAAAAGTATACTCCTTGAAGGAATGAATGGCCTGTTTTGTCTTTGAATTCCCAACATAATACTTGGCACACTGTGGACACTTAATAATTGCTAACTGATTTGTTTATTTACTAGTAAATCTTAAGGCATCATATTATTTTCATTATTAGGGAATATGTATCTGACTTCCTTTAAGAATCAGTTTACATAGCTTATTTTAGGAAGAATTGTCATGTTAATTATATTGATTTTGCCTAACAATGAGCAATTAATATTTTTCTAAATATTTAGATCTGACTTTGTTTTTGTAAAAAGTGTTTTATATTTATGTTCATGTAGTTCCTGGGTTTGTTTTGGCAGGTATACTACCAGGTATTTTATTCTATCTGTGGGTTTTTTTTTTAATGGAGTATCTATTTCTACAATCTCTTGTAGGACTTTGTTAATAACAAAAAAAAATGCTGGATTTATGTGGGTTTATTTTATATCTTGATACTTTGCTACAATTATTAATAGTTTCAAATATTTTTTGGTGAAACTCTAGGATTTTCCACCTAAGCTATCATGTCATCTGCAGACAGAAAGTTTTATTATCTCTGCCCATTCTGATTTCCTCAAATTTTTTTGTCTCTTATTTTTATTGTTAGTATTTCTAATAATATGTTAAATAATATTGGTGATGATGGGCATCCTTGTTTCACTCTTGATCTCATTGGGAAGGCTTCTAACTTATCCCCATTACAAATTACACTTGTTGATGGCTTTGGGTAGCTGCTTTACATCACTTTAAGATAAAATACATTTATAGCTATGCTTTGCTGTATTTTAAATAGGAATGAGTATTATATTTTGTCAAAGGCTTTTTCTATATCTATTTATATAATCAAATGTTTTATTACATTTGTTATTAATATAATAAATTGCATTGATAGTTTTCCTTATACTAAACTATTCCTGGTATAAATCCTCTGTGGTCACAATGTATAATCTATGTATTATAGAATTGTAGTCTCCTAGCTAGTATTTTATTTAGGATTTTTGCATCCATGTTCATTAGTGAGATTGAACTATAATTTTCTTTCTCTCTTTTTCTTTTTCCTGGTTTAGGTGTCAGCATCATATTTGTTTCATAAAAGAAGTACATATTTTTGTAAGTGTTCTTCCATTTCACTTATATTCTGTTTATATCTAATTGATCAAAATAACTCCTCATAATTGCTTTAATTTCATTTTCAGTGCTACTGTATCCATCCTTCTCATCTTTAATGCTAGAGATTTGGTTTTCTTCTCTCTCTCTCTCTCTCTCTCTCTCTCTCTCTCTCTCTCTCTCTCTCTCTCTCTCTCTCTCTGTCATTTTAACCAATCATTTGTCTATTTTGATTTTTACACAAAATAAACTCCTAGAATTATTTATTAATTCAATTGTTTTCTTACATTCAATTTTATTGATCTGACCTTTAATTTTAGGATGTCTAATTTGGTGGTTAGTTGGTAACTTTTAATTAGTTCTTTTTCTAGTTTTGTTAAATTGCATTCCAAATTCATTGATCTTTTCTTTATTTTATTAATATGAGCATTCAGAGATATAAATTTTCCTCTAATTATTGCTTTTGCGGTTTCCTATAAGTTTTGGTTTATTGTCTCATTATCATTATCTTTAATGAAATTATTGATTGTATCATTTGTTCTTTAACCTACTCATTCTTTAGGATTGTTACGTAGTCTCCAACTAGTTTTTACTTTTTGTTTCCATGATCCCATATTATATAAGATTTTTATTTCATTATGGTTTGAAGAAATGCATTTAATATTTGTTTTTCTACATTTCACTATAATGTTTTTGTGCCATAATATATGATACATTTTTGTAAAGATACCATGTACCACTGAGAAGAAGGTATACTTATTCAATGTCTTCCCATTTAAACTACCAAAGAATTATTTTAGTGAGCTAGAAAAAAATAATAACTAAATTTATTTGGAAGAACAAAAGATGGAGAATATTTTTAAAGTAATGAAAAAATCTAAAGGAAGGAGAACTACCAATATCAGATGTTAAAGTGTATTATAGAGTCATAATTATCAAACTATGACTAAGAAATAGAAAGGCAGATCAGTGGAACAGGACAGATATACACAAACATTAATGAAAAATTATAATAATCCTATATTTGACAAAAGCATAAATCCAGGTTTGGGGGATAGGAAATCACTATTTAGCAAAAATAACTTGCATAACTGGAAAGTAGGCTAGTAGGAAGTAGACATCGACCAATATCTTATACCATTCACTAAGATAAGATCAAAATGGATATATGATCTATACATAAAAGGAGATCTCATAAGTAAATTAAAAGAAGAAAACATGTATTATCTACCAGATTTATGGATGAGAGGAACTTATGAGTCAACAAGAAATGGAGAGCTTTGAAAAAGTTAAAATAGATCATTTTGAGTAAATTAAATAGAATTTTTTATAAATAAAATAGATGTTGCCAAGATTATAAGGAAAGCAGAAAATTGGGAGAAATCTTTATAGACAGCCTCTCAGATAAGAGGTCTCATGTCTAAAACATATAGAAAATTTGGTCAAATTTATAAGAATAAAAACTTTAAGAATATTTATAAATAGGCAAAAGATATAAACAGATAATTTTAAGATGAAGAAATCAAAGTCTTATATAAGTATATGAAAAAATTCTCTAAAATCCTGCTGATTAGAGAAATACAAACCAAAACAATTCTGAGATATCATCTCATACCCATTAGATTAGTTAAAATGGCAAAATGACAAATGTTAGAGGGACTGTGGAAAAATGGGAACACTAATTCAGTGTTGGTAGAATTACAAACTGATCCAACCATTTTGGAGAGCAATTTAGAATTACATCCAGAGTTATAAAACTGTGTTTTCCCAAGGAGATCATGGGAAAATGAAAAGAATCTATACATTCCCAGATATTTATATTAGCTCTCTTTATGGTGTCAAAGAACTGGAAATTAAGGATATGCCCATCTATTAGAGAGTAGCTAAATAAATTAGGGTGTATGATTGTGATGGAATACTCCATAAGTAAGATGAGCAGACTAATTTAAAAAAAAAAACTTGTGAAAAATGACATAGTATAATTAACAACAAAATGAGTAGAACCAAGAGGATATCATACACTGCTACAGATTCAACACTTGAAGAAGAAATTGTGAATGATAACTCCAGAAAATTAACTGAAAAATGGAAACATGAAAGACATAATTTATACATGCCTGTTAAATTTCATTGTGGTTGAGCCTGAAATATGTTAATTATGTGGTTGCCAGGGATTTGAATTTCTAAATACCAAATGAATTACTAAAGTAAAATGAATTTATGGTAGTTTATTTACAATAGAGGGAAGATATTAAGGAATGAGAGAAAGAGAGAAAACTCTGGCTTCCTCTGAGCCAGTTAGAAATTTCTAAGCCCCACCCAGGGGAAGAGAGTCTCAAGATGATGGGCCTTTCCTGGAGGCTTCATGCCTCCAGAAAGGTGGGGTCACTAAGTCAGCCTTTCACCCATCAATGATGATCGTCTAAATGAAAAGAAGTCTGGATGTCTGTCTTCTGGTTGCTCCTTAAATGTTTGTCTCCAGTCTCTCCTCTGAGTCCAACTCTGAGTCAGAGATCCTTCATCCAACTCGAAACTCGAATCGAATATATCTCCTCTTCTGGCCTTTTGTCCTCTTTTTAAAGAATATTTTTCTCTTGTGTCACCTCCCCTAATCTACCAATCACAGCAGATGCTTTTCTCCAGGATTGTATGCTCTTTAGTTCTCACCTTTTTTGGTTAGATTATATCTTTTTTGGGTTATTTAATACCTTTTTTTGGTAAGTTCACTTTTTGTAGTTACTTAACACCTTTTTGTGGTTAAAATGGGTAGATGTAATTAAAATACTGTTTTTTCACCTTTTTGTAGATTAAAATCTAAAAATAGATTGTGGATTATAATTGTAGCTTCATTATAAAGGAAGAGCTAAGTATCTTCATTGTTACAATCAGGAGATAGCTAAATCCAATTTTCACATGCCTATGTGTCTTCTTGGATGATGCCTACTATAATGTAGGGAGAGCAGGGAGGGGCTGAGACATTTGTAAATAAATTCTATTAATAAAAATGAATCAGTTTATAATATATCTTCTAGAGAAGGCCTTTCTCAGTTCTTCCAGTGACTAATTCCAATTGAGAGAATTTATTTTTCATATATACTAAATTATTACTCAAATCTGGTTTTTGAATTAGAGGCTCCAATAAGTCCATTGATTTTTACATTTTCTTTGTTCTTAGAAACTCCAAGGAATATTTCCCCCCAATAAAACCAGATTAATAGATAACAAAATTTCTTTTGAATAATAAGTATTCACCATCACCTTTGAGGGTGAGCAGGGGTTAAGAGTTTTGATGGACTACCTCCCAATTAGCTATTTACCAATTAGACATGTCTTGAGATACTCAAGGGAGACTGACTAATGAGATCCCAAAATTGTATTTATGTACCTGCTCCAAAAGACTTCAGAGTCTTTGATTATCCAAAGAATCATATGGTCAGATTAATCTGTCTTGACTGGTTAATTAATAAATTAATTTAATACCCAGAGTTACTGCCTCTCAAAATTCAAATCATTACACTACCCTTTAAGATTACATTCTATCTGCTCAGTAAATAGCTTGCATGTTCCTATTTATTTACATATCATGTCTCCCATTAGAATGTATGTTCCTTTTTTGTTTTCTTTGATTCCTTAGTATTAGCTATGTTTAGCACTATGCCTAGTAAGCATTTAATAACTACAGATTGCCTGACTGATGTTCTAAATCCACTGCCTCTATGTAGCTATAATTTCAAAATGATATAATAAATAAAAAGCTACTTTCCCTTTATATAAAATGGATATATTTAAGAGGTAAAATTTCAACCTAATAAGTTATTTCCATCACCAATCCTTATAATAAGCATCTATAAATCTTAGAGTTGCCAGAAGCACATAAAGTCATGTGACCTACTCTAGATCATTTGGTTAATTAGCATTAGAGATTAGCCTAGCATGCCATCCAATATCATTCAGTACTTCAGAGGAATAGTCTGAAATTAAAATAACATTTTCAGATAGTTTGAGATACGATAAAAGCACCAAGGAATAACATTATCATCCTGATTCTTATTTAATGTGCCTATTTCTGTGGTCTTTGAATTATTTAATAGCTTTTAAGCCCAAATATAGAAATCCAGTTTTCCAGGGTAAAAAAAAATAATGCATGGTATAATCATAGATGTAGAATAGTAATCAGAAATAAGCTAGTCCAAACTCTCACATTTTATAGATGAGAAAATGGAATCCCCTGGAGTTCTAGTTATCTTCTCACAATCACAGAGTTGACCAACCTCAGAAGCAAGAGTTGAACCTAGGAAACAGGACTCTAAAATCACTGTTTTTATCCCTACACAACAGTACTCCTTCCTCTTCTCTCCTTTCCCTTGCTTCTTCTCTTCAAGGTTAAAATACATTCCTAGCAGAAAGTCAAACAAAAGCTTCCAGACATTGCAAATGGTGATTATTCCAAACACTGTTGGTTTCTTATTTTACTTTGTACAACCATGGATTGCACAACCCTTCTGACTGGTTTTCCCAACTAGGAGTCTAAACTGCCAATCTCAAAAGAACAACTCTAACCAAAATTATTATTAGTCTGAATTTTTTCCAGACCACTGTATTAAGTGATATAAGCTGCTTGCACCAGGTACCCATTTATCACTTCACACCTTTTCATTTTACCTTTTCTTCTTTCTTTGCCTCTGTGTTCCAAAGTTAACCTTTAATGTGGAAGGTTTCATTCTAAATGAAAACAAGAGCACCCCAGAGCCATGTCATAAGCTTCTACAAACAGTGACTACCTTGGAAGGCTATCTATACACTGTCCCAGAGGTAGGGGAAAAAAAAAAAAAGATCTTGACCATGAAACCCAATGCCAAATGCTTTAAGAGCTGTCTCACATCTTGAAGCAACTTTTTTGCCTCTCAAGTAATTACATGATCCTTGGAGTCTTTAAAAAAACATTTTGGGGCCTAATTCTACCCTCTGTTTCATGTCTGCAATTCCCATTTGTTTCTAAGAAAACTGTGTTTGCTTAAAAATAAAGAGAAAAAAGTACAACAAAAAATTTCTCAGGTATTCTCCTTAAATGAGCACATATAAAAACTATTAATTACTATTTTAAAATTCTTAATTAAATTAAACTTGTTTATCTCAAATTTGGATTGAGGCATTATTAGAAATAAATTGCACCAGGACTTTGTGTTCTTGCACAGAATATATAAAACAAAGAACATAAAACAGTCTGTTTTAGAGATGAGATTTTTCAGAAAGTTGGAAGATTCAGGTGGTCCATGTACCCCAACTAAAGACACAAGAAATTAGATTCTCAAGATCCACAAGCTTTTTTTGTCTCAGGATTCCTTTATATTTTCAAATATTATTGAAGACTACCCAAGTTAGTCTTTTTTTGTTTATAAGGGGTAAATCTTTTGGTTTGTATGTATTGCATTAGAAATTTAAATGCCTTAGTGTTATTATGAAAATAGTTTTGACTTTGCAGACCCCCTAAACAGATCTCAGGAATGACTAGAGGCCCCCCAAACCACTCTTGAAGAACCACTGGGTTAATGACTCATATTCTGAGCTTAAAATAAGAAGGATATGGGCTCACATCCTTTTTTGATACTTAGTAAAGCTTTGTGATCCTGGGTGGGCTACTTGAAAGTCCTACTTCATAGGACTTATCAATGAAGTCCTAGAAAATCTGTATCAATGGAGCAATTTCTCAATTAGTCCTTCATATATTCTGTTATCATCCTAAGTATAATTTAACTATTCCTTTCCTTTTCCCCACTCCCCTCTATCTGAAAGTCTTTAGAAAACTCTGTGGACATTCATTCATTCATTCATTCATTCATTCATTCATTTTCAGCTGCATCAACTTTGAAGTTCAAAGCTATTTTGTATTCTCTTCCCTTTATTCTTCCTTTCACCTGATCTGTAGACCATTGACTTTCCAGGAAGATGAAGGGGATAGAACATAAGATTGGTAGACCTGAAAGATCTGGGTTTTAATTCTACCACTCACATGTACCAGACACTTGATAATAGATGAAACTTCTCTGCAAGTAAATGTCCTCATATGTAAAATGGAAATAATATTATACCTCACAGGGCTATTGTGAGGATCAGTTGGCATAATTGATTTAAAGAATGTCATGTGCCATAAAGTGCTATGTAAAAGACAGTTCTCTTCCCCAAAACCTGGACCGTACATCATCCTCAAAGCTTTTTAATGACCCAAAGTCTTTCATTTTAACTGAAACTTTCTCCTTCATATTTAGCAGAAAAACTGTGAGACTTGGAATCTAGAAGCCAGAGTGCAAATCTTCCTGAAATATTTAACTGTATTAAAAGAGGAAAGGTGCAATCTCCCTGAGTTCTAATTTCATCATCTAAACAATGAGATTGATGGTAGAAACAATAGCTAACCTCAAGCTCTGGGAACTCAAATAATGCGTAAATATGAGGGGGCTTTTTATATTCAATTCAACAAACATTCATTAAGTATTTACTCTATTCCAAGCTCTCGGATATATACTCTGGATACAAACAAAAGCAAAATAGTTCCTGCCCTAAAGAAGCTTACATACTACTAAATTATTTTTCTTTCCTAAGGAAGTATTTGAATGAAAAGCATAAGGTCTTTCCCCCATTCTCATGATAGCTCTGGGTATTTTTATTTGAAAACAATAACAATTTTCAAGAACTTATTTTTAAAAGACCATGGGACCATAAATAATGATCCAAGACAGGTTTAGTATTTGGAAGGTAGAATATTAAAAAGATCAGCTTCATCAGTGTGAACGGACTTGGGGACTTTAACCTAGAAAAGGGAAGATTTTGGGAGGAAATGCTTGCTGTCACCAAATATCTGAAGGGTTCATATCAAAAATGAGTCTTACTCTATGTGGCTTCAGATGACAAAGCTAAGAGCAGTGAAGAAGTAAAAGAAGGTAAGTTTCTGATGACTAGAAGAAAGAACCTAATACAAAATAGAGCTGTCCAGAAATCAGAATATTGACACAGGGGTTACTGAAAATATTTAAGCAGAAAGGAGTTGACCATTATGGGAGGAGTGATGGGGAGCAGGTGAAGGCAAGTATGGGACTTGAAGTCCTCTGAAGTTTCTGACTCTTGGATTCTCATGGTTAGAAGGATGATAACAAATAAAGATGAAAATTTTTTCCACCTTACCAAGATTTTTCTCTATATACTTTTCAAGACTTCAGGATGAGTTAAATTTTCTTACAAGTGGTATAACATTCTGGGAGAAGATTCCAACTTTCCAGACATAAGGAAGTGATATCCCTGAGAATGCCAATAGGAAGGTAAATAAGAAAAACATCTGTTCTTATGGACTTCTCCTATGGCATCAATAAGGCAAAAAGTAAAGTGAGAAATGTTTCTTTCCATATGACTTAGAAGCTTTCATTCACAAGTTTTTAATCTGGAAAAGTTGATGGACTTTGTTTCAATCTTCATCCTTCTTGACCTCTCTATATTATTTAATAGTACCGAACACCTTCTCCTGGATGCTTTCTAATGTCTTAATTTTCCTGATACTTCTTTCTCTTAGTTCTTCTCCTGCCTGACCACTCTTTCTCAGTCTCCTTTGCTGCACCTTCATGCAAAATTGAATTTGTTCTTTCCATGTCATTTCCCCACCTCAATCTTCCTCTCTTTTCAATGCCTCCATTCCTATTAAGGTCACACCTCTCTTCCTAGTCACCTAAACTCATAATCCCATCCTTGACTCCTTTTATCCCATAAATCCAATCCAATGACAAATCTATTCATTTCTACCTTCACAATATCTCTCAGTAATGTTACTGCCTTTCCAGGCACAGCCATCAGTCTAGTTTGGTTCCTTATTACCTCTTGCCTTAGATATTGTAATAGTCTTCTAATTGATCTCCTCAGCCCAAATTTCTCCCTTCCCTAAGTCATTTTTTTAACACAGCTGCCAAACTCACTTTCCTAAAACACAGATATCTAGCATGCAACTCCCATTCAATAAACTCTAGTTGTCCCCTCTTTCTTTCCAAATCAAATAGTTTAGTGTTTGCATTTAAAGCTATTTAAAACTTAGACTCACTTTAACTCTTCAGCCATTTTATATTTTGTTCCCTTCCACATACTCTACCTCTATATGGTACAGATATGCTAGTCTATTTATTTTTCCTGATACATGGCATTCCATCTTGCCCATCTCTGCACCTTCACACTATCTCACTCATGCCTAGAATAATCTTCCTCTTACCACTTCTTAGTTTTCCTAGCTTTCTTCAAGAAATAGAATATAGTAGAACACTGGGATGGCAATCAGGAGAATTGGCTTCCAGTCTAAATGCTACCACTGATAATTTGTGTGATCTTGATCAAGTACATCCTTCTCCCCACCCCCAAACTTAGTTTTCTCCTCTATTAAACAAGAAGGCTGAACTAGATGTTCCCTAAATTTGTTCCCAATTCCAAGATCTGGGATTCTATGATTCAGCCACTTTCTTTCCCTGAGGCTTCATTCACCTAATGGGATCTCTCTAAAATTAGTCAAGAGTGAAAGAGTAGAATATTATCTAATTATCCTGTTTCCGATGCCAGTTTAGGACTCAGTCAAAGCTGTTGGCACCAAATGTGTGTTCATAGAAAGTGTCTGTAAATATCTTAATGTTTGAATTCAAGTTAAATAGCAACTCTAAAAGGAGAAGCAGATGGCTCAGCTTTGGAGAGTATAGTTAATAGGATAGAACTATTCAGTTGAAAGGCATAATTCAATCTTGACCTGAGTTCCAGATGACTTGGAGATCACAAGCCAATTCTCTCTCAAATCACCCACACTCTGCTAATCATTGGCACTGGGACCAAACAGTAGCATATTTGGGATCAGAGTACAACACTAAACTGATAGATTCCACAGCCAGTTTTATCCGAAATCATTCAATCACATAGAAAAGCCAGAGATCATAATTGAGAAAGTAGCCAAAACACTTAACCAGAGTCATAATAAAGTGTACATTTAGTCAATAAACATTTATTAAGTTCCTACTATACACCAGGCACTATGTTAAGCACTGGAGATACAAATATGAAAAGAAAGGTAACCCCATCCTCAAAGAACTTACAATCTAAGGAGGGAAGACAATACAGAAAAGGAAGCTGGAAATAGGGAGGAATCATGGTGGAGAAGTTAGAGAAGTTCCAAAGCTTCTTTGAAAATAAGGAGATGTCTGTCATGAGTTTCCTTCCTAAATTGAGATTCAGGGTTCCTCCTTTTTTTTTCCTTTAAGAAATTATAATAATTTTTATTTTTTTCCAAATTACATAGCAGTGCAATTTTTCAATATTTGTTTTCATTTTTTTTAATGTATTTTATTTTTTAAAACCCTTACTTTCCATCTTGTAGTCAATACTGTGTATTGGCTCCAAGTAAGAAGAGTGGTAAGGGCTAGGCAATCAGGGTTAAGTGACTTGCCCAGGGAAGTGTCTGAGGCCAGATTTGAACCTAGAACCTCCCATCTCTAGGCCTGACTGTCAATCTACTGAGCCACCCAGCTGTCCCCATTTGTTTTCTAATGTTTTGCAATCCATGTTCTCTCACTTTCTAAGAAAGCAGGTAATATGGTATAGGTTGTATATCTATATCATATAATATATATTTCCATGTTCATCATGTTGTGAAAGAAGATATATATTGCTTTCCCTATAGAAAAATTGATGGAGAAAAATAAGAATGGTATATTTCAGTTGGCATTTGGTTTCCATATGTCCCTTCTGCCATGGTGGATATCCTTTTTTGTCATTAGTCTCTTGGAGTTGTCCTGGATCCTTGCCTTATTGATCATAGGCTCCTCCTTATAATCAGGGTGAAAGGGTACTGAAGAGAATTGAGTAGCAAGGATGATTCAATCGTGAATAATGTTGATGTTTTCTAATTATGAGGTTCCTTGGATGTGGTGAAGAAATCTGAGATGTTCCAAAGTAGTACATCTAAATATATAGATCCTTAAAATGTATAAAACACTCCCTATAAATTCTCTCTTATGAGTTTCACAACAAATCTGTGTGATAAGATACTAAAGGTAATACTAGATCTATTTTATAGATGAAGAGACTAAGGATCAAAGATAAGTCACTTGCCCAGGGTCACAAAGATTGTAAGCATCAGAGGGAAGATTCTAAGCCAGGTTAGCCTGAAGCCTAGTCAGTATTCAAATCACCAGCCCATGCTGCCTCCCTCACCTTCAAAACAGGGCATCACAATGGACAGATCATTTCCCATTATGTTGTGGCAAATGCCTGATTTAGGAATAAAAGATATCTTTATCATTGGCACCTAAAATTCCACTTCAAGAAAGCAAATGCATCATGGAAAAAAAAATACTAGCTTATCTTCTTTCTATTTAAGATGAAATATCAATGCTCTGCCTCTGCAATCAGTCTTCGGGATATCTCCCTTTCAAAATTAGATGACAGTTTGTATAGATAGCACTCCCCAAGTCAACTAATAGGGTGTCTATTGAAAAAAAATGATTGTATCAAGTTTGATGTATTTGAAACTTGTATTCGTCTCATTTCCATCCAGCCTCTTCAGAAATGAGCCCAGCCCCCATTCTGGAAAACTCAAAAATCATAGTCAGAAAAGGACCCAAAGTCTGAGAAAATGGACTGACTCTCAATACTGACGAATCATGTAGGTGGAAATGTCAATTCTGGGAGGGTGACAGGCAGACAGCACATTCTGCTTGTGCACAAAGGCAAAGCCAAAAAGGAGGAAATTCTCCTTCAATAAAAGTGAATGTATCTTTATCAGGGTTGACAGTGATCATTAAAAACTGAAAGCAGGAGTGCTATATATTGATGGCATCTCTAGAATTTGTCCTTACAACTACAAGCTGTTTTTAGCAGAGTATGTTTTCTTTTTCTGTCTGAAGCACTGAAATCCAATCTCATATAAGTTTTTATTTGTTCCAAGTGATAGATAAGCCTCCTAAAGTATGGCTTAAATCAATATTCTATTCCCCAAGTTAACTGAAACTACAGGTTCACTTAATGAATAGCTTCACATGCAACTTTATAAACATATAGCCATAATAAAAGTTTAAAAACACACACAAACAATGCAGAGAAGAAGAAGCCTGTAACAAGACTTTATTTCACATGATA
This sequence comes from Monodelphis domestica, assembly GCF_027887165.1. NCBI lineage: Eukaryota > Metazoa > Chordata > Mammalia > Didelphimorphia > Didelphidae > Monodelphis > Monodelphis domestica. The sequence continues at coordinate 237,643,458 of NC_077227.1, read as the reverse complement.
CTCTTAATTAGGCTTCTAATACAGACATAGTTTAAATATAACTATAACCCATGTCATCAAAGATGATCTTACTCTGACTATTGGTAAGTTAACTTTAAAAGAAAGCATAGACTCATAGTGTGATCAACTAGAAAGAACCTTAGAGATCATTCATTTTCTAATTTTCAGAGGAAGAAATATAGACTTACAGGTAAAATGACTTTCCTAAGGTCACATGGCCTGTATGAGGCAATTAGATGGCAGAATGGACTACTGGAGTTGGAGTCAGGAAGATGTGAGTTCAAATTCTGCCTGACTAGTCAGATTTTTGACTATTTGACTATCCATCTAGATTTCCCATATATAAAATGGAGATAATAATACCATCTACCTCCTAGGGTTGTTATGAATATTAGATGAGATATTAGTAAAGGGCTTTGAAAATGCTAAAGCACTATACAAATGCTAGCTATTATTAATAGCAGTATTATTATTATTTTCATTCTAGCTATTATTTGTCGGTCAATATTTGAACCCAAGTCATGTGTACAATACACCGCACTATTTTAATCTGAGCAAAGATAACTATAAAATGAATTTATTTCAACAGTGACATGGGTAATGTTAATTTTTAACTAATTACCTCAACTTGTTATCATTTTTGTTTTGTTTCATTTTCAATTGAATATTTGGATTTGATTTGGGATATTTTATTCTCCCAAGTTCTTTTGGGGGATATAATAATTGTAGTTATAACAATACCCAATGATGTGGGTGAGGATTAAGTCAAATAACACCACTGACTCTTCTCTATACACATCATCCATCTTCTGATTCTATACAAAAGATTGTGCAAAAGGGCAGCTAGATGGACATATTCTAACTGTGTGATCCTAGGCAAGTCACTGAACCTTAATTTTTTAATCCTTTCTATTTGTCTGCCTTAGAAATGATACTTAGAACTGATTCTAAGACAAAAGGTAAGAGTTAAAAAAACAAAAACAAACAAAAAAAAACCCAATGTATGTACCCTATATAGGAGGAAAACAATCTCTCTTCACCTCTACTTCTGAAAAACCCTTACTTTTTTCAAATCTCAGTTCTAGTCCTGCCTCCTCTACAAGAACTATCCTGAGTCCCTCAGTTGCTACAATCTTTCCTGCAGAAGTTACTTAGAAGTACTTCATCTGCATGTCATTTATATTTATTTCTGTGTACATATATTCTCTCTTCACAACAGATTGTAGATTCTTTGAGAGTAGAGTTTGTTTAATTTTTCTTTTCATATTCCCTAAAACTAGCACATTATCTGGCACAAAGTAATTAAAATTATTATTGAATGAAAGAAATGAAGTCTTTGATGCATTTATATGCATATGTGTGTTATATAAGATTCTTTGTGTATACAAAAAGAAAGAGGGTTTAGAAAAAAAATGTAGTAATCATCACATGGTTAAATAGACAACTCAGGACTGAGTTACTCACTTGGCTTCAACCTTCTGGTAAGACCAGAGAGCTCTCTGCCACCAAGTGTGTTCACAAATCCAAAAGAACAGGACAATTGACCCTTATTATTAAAATGGTCTCAAGGTCCTATACATAAATCCAGTCACTATGTACCTGAAATACAGACATTTTTCAAATACATATGTATAAATAATGAACAAGAAAAACACTTGAATTTAGAAGTGTTGCAAAAAGTTTCCAATACAAGATGGGATTTTAGTTGGGACTTAAAGGAAGCTAAGGAAGTCAATAGGTGAGGCAGAGGAGAGAGGGCATTCCAGAAATGGGGGGACAGTTGGAAAGATTCCCAGAACCAAGAAATAGGCTATCTTGCTCATGAATCAGCCAGGAGGTCAGTATCTGTGGACTGAAAAATACATATTAGGGAATAAGATGTAAGAAGACTGGAAATGTAGAAGAAAAGTAGGTTAAGAAGCTCTTTGAATGTCAAACAGATTCAATGGAGTTTGTCTAGGAGGGGCATGATATGACCAGACCTTGACTTTAAGAAAATCATTTCAGTAGCTTAATGGAGGAACAGGTAGACTCACCAACAGACTATTACAATGGTCCAGGGATGAGTAATGAAGGCTTGCATAAGAATGGGCAAAGTTCAAGAGAAGAGAAGGAAGCATAATTGAAAAATGTCACAAAGATAAAATTTGACTTACTGTCCACAGATTGGATATGGGAATTAAATAGATGGTTAGGAATAGAGGATACCATCTAGGATGTGAGCCTAAGGGACTGGGGAGGTGATTTTTCTCTCTATAAAAATAAGAAAATTAGGAGAAGGGGATAGCTTAAGGGAAGATAAGGAGTTAGATTTTTGAACATGTTGAGTTTAAGATGTCAACTGGACATCCATTTTGATGCATTTGAAAGGTTGGTATAGATATCAGACTGGAGGTGAACAGTGAGTTTGTGATAGGATAAACTACCAGTACCTCTCTGCTCCTTCTTTACAGCTCTAGGTTCTATTCATGTGCTGACTTTACCTATTAAAATTCAAGCTCCCTGAGGGAAGGAATTGTCTTGCTTGCTTCTTTTTGTATACCCAGAGTTTTGTACAATGTTTGGCACATAGTACTAGCTTAATAAACATTCTTTCTATCCATCCATCCCTCTATCTATTGCTTTACTTGCTTAATAAACATTCTTCCTACCCATCCATGCATCTCTCTTCTCTCTTTCTATCTCCTAAATGCTAAATTCTCTTCTCCCCACTAGCAGAGATAGAAAGTTTAGATACTCTGCCCCTCATGGGGTTATAGTAAGTAATATAATGCAAAAACAGCTACAATGTGTATCATCACTGTATGATTAGAAAATTAGAATTGGGCCAAAATAATCTTTTATGTAAGGTCCAAGGAGAACCCCTCTAGGGGAATCAAAAAAGAATTGATAGAGGAGGTGGTATTTGATTTGTGCCTAAAGGGATGGACAGGAATTCCACAGGAAGCAACAAATCTAGCAAAGGTCTAGAAAGAAGTAGGAGAGCACAATACATATTTATGTGGAAGAGTAAATGAATTTGACTTAAATGTGGATTGAAATTGACCTGCAAGAAGTGACTTAAAAGAATGAGTGGAGAATTGGGGAGAAAATGGCTCTATTATAGAGACATAGAAAAGGAATGTCTAGTTGTAAACAAATAGATATCAGAACTTCAAAAATAATAGAAGAAAGATAAGGAATATCTTATAATTTAAAACCTTAAAAAAGGAAGACAGTCCAAGAGTAATGAGTGCACTCAAGAAGGAAATTCTGCCAACACTGACACAGATAATACCAATAAAGAACAGTAGGATTTCTGTTATGGAGACTGATATGTATGTTTAGGGAAACATACATTAATTTAGAATTCTTCTTCAAATTGTATTGTTGCTTTTTATTTCTTTATTTTTACAGCAGTTAGTTGCTCTTATTCACCTTCTCATTTTGCTCTTCCTTGTAACAAGGAAAATATTTAATCAGTCAACTGATGCAGCAACCATATTTGCAATATTCCATGTATGTCATCCACACTGTCAGTTCTCTAAAATCAATTGTATTCATTATAAGGCATTAGAGGTCATTTTTTTTTTTAGTATTGCTGATGTTTACAGAACTTCATCCTGTGCCTATTGTTCTCTTGGTTCCATTTTCTTTATACTGACTCATTTCACACACGTATTCCCATAACAATTTGGATTTTTTAAAATGTAACTTGTGGTTCAAGCCTGGGTATTTGCCAAAATTTCTTCTCCTTGATGGAGAGGATGGCTTAATGTTCCATGCCTCATGAGGGGCAGAGTTAGTGAAAGCTGGGAAAAAGAGATTCTTCTGGTTTCTGCCTATGTGAAAGGACACACACACACACACACACACACACACACACACACACACACACACACAGTTCCAGGATCCCTTCAGGGAGAGGCCCCCACCTCACCCCTCATGAGCATAAAAGAAAGAGATCTTTGGAAAGAAGTTGACATATAACCGAGTCATTGCCTTGAGCATGCCCCTAAATCCAGTTTGCCACACACTAGAGATTTAGTTGAATTCTCCACCTCCACCTGGTTGAGATGGGGTATTTTCTTCATTAAGTGGAATAAAGATAGCCATCTCATTCTCAATGGGAGAACTCATTCATTCTGTATTATCTGACATATTCTAATCTATATAACTTTCTTTCTCTTTGCTCTCTGCTTGGTTAAATGGGCTTATGTGCTATTCAATATTTGTGGTAGGTTTTTTCCCTAGCATTTGGTGAGAAGCATGTTGTCTTCGGCTACAGGGTAGGGCAGTTCTTTCCCATTCAAGTACAGGAATCAGGAGAGTAGCCTGAGCCTAAAAACAAAATCATCTCCCCTAAACTTTCAGTTTTTAGAGGGGAAGACAGAAATAATTATGGCTATATCCTCACTCTGAGAAGAGCAGAGAAGACCAGTCTCGTGGCCTCAATTTCCTGTTCTTCTTCTGGAAAGAGTAGAAGTCTCTCTTGGAAAAGTGTTGGTGATATTTCAGAAATCTCTTTATGCCTCCCTCTGAGCCACATTTAGGCAAACCCCATAAACACAAATATAACCTACATGGGCAATACACACACCTCACATAAAGATGTATAGAACAAGAAGGCAAAGGCAGATAGATAGCCCTTACTGATGTATAACTGGAATGAATACAAGAGTGCTGCAGTACTATAGAAATCATATCAGGGCACTAGATCTCAGAATGAACTAAGATTGACAAGGAAGGTTAAGGACAATAAAAATGGATTTTTTCATTTATATGGGGAGAAAGATCAGAAAAGGAAAAGTTACTCTCAGAGCAGATAGGATGATGCTCATAAATAAAAAAGAGAAAGGAGAATTGCCCACCTTTATTTTTTCTATTTCTTCTGGTAAAGAGAATGAACTATGTTCTGAGAACAATAAGATAAAAATGGTAACCAGGCAGTTGAAACCCAAGGTAGGTAACAAGATGACCAGACAGCTTGTTATTGGACTCAGTAATTTCAAGTCGTCCAAATAAGATCATTATATGCCTCTCAAGCTATAGAAATCACCAAAGAATGTGATTGTGGAGACACTTTGTAATCCTCAAAAAGTTGTAATGAAAGAAACATGCTTTGTCAAAACTGGAGACAGGCAAAGGTTCTTCACAAAAGAAAAAATAAAGAGGATTGAATCTTCAAACTATAGTTTATTAAGCTTTAAATCAACTCCTGGATGTTTTGTGAGTAAGGGGAAAAGGTGACCACTAAGAACCAGTGTGGTTCAATCAAGAATAAACCATTCTATACTACTGGCTTTATTTTCTTTTTTTATAAAGTTACTTTAATTTATAAGAGGGGAATGACATAGTCAATAATATATATGGATTTCAAAAAGATTAATGATGAATTTTTAATGTAATATTGATACTAAAATTCATAAAGTGCTTTAAGGTTTACAAAACAAATTATACATATATATATATAATATAGACACACATGTGCTAGTTCATTTGATCCCTACAAAAACCCTGTGATTATCATTCCCATTTTATAGATGAGGCAAAGAGAGGTTAAGCAGCTTGCCTAGTGTTACTCAACTAATAAATGCCCAAGTCAGGATTTGAATTTGGGTCTTCCTAACTTCAAATAAAGCACTCTATCCACTGTATCCACTGTATCCACAAGCTGCCTTTATTATGAAAGAGATATAAAGAAATAGGTTAGATTATAAGTAAGATAAATTTAAGAAAATAAGGAAGGTTAATTTTAGTCTATTAAGAGATCTCAAATGGAATTGGCCTTATGTTCATTCATATTTTTATCAATTTGAATTTGTCAAATATGTAAATTAAGAAAACTAGGAGTAATCTTAACATTGAAAATCAGCGTCAGGGTCCAAAAAGTTTCACAGTAGAGGAAACTGAAGCTTTAAGAGATCAAAGCATTTGCTATTACAACTACTAAATGGGAGAACTGAGACTTAAACTCAATTCTTCTGACTCTAACTTTTCACCCCACTATGCTGCACCCTGTAATGGACTAGGAAAAAGCATCTAATCACAATAGAATATATCAAAAGAGGTCAATTTAAAGTCCTACGCTTAAGTTTAAAAAACCAGTTGCCTAGAGAATGGAAGAAAGCATGGATATAGAGCAATACAGAGCAACATAAAATAGGATAGTTGGGTAAGGGGAAAGATGAATTTGGCTTTGGAAATTGGGTCGACTGTGCCAATGGATCATTAAAATGCCAAAAAAAAAAATCTCAGGAGAGATTTAGGACAGAAGTTCAGGATTGGAGATACTGATTTGGCCATGAATTGCATAGAAGTAATAAATGAAATCCTGAGATCATCAAGAAGGAAAACAGACAGAAAAATAGAAACCTTTTATGTTAAGTAAAATAATAAATTTACATTTCTATTAGCACTTTGTAGCTTACAAAGTACCTTCCTCATAACAATTCTTCATTATAAAATATTATAATCCTCGTTTTATATAAAGGGAAACTGAGGCTCAGGGAGAATAAATAATCTGCATTTGGTCATGAAAATACTAAGTTTTCAATTGGCTAGCAGACAGAAATAGAATCTAGACCTTCTGACAAAACCCAATGTGTGTTACACTATGCCACTTTATCAGCTATCTAGTTAAAATAGAGTTAAAGCTACAGTCCTCATCAGCATCAGTTCCATTAGATCAAAGTCTGACCTAATTTGCTAACAGTATTAAATACATAAAGCCATCAGAAGTAATTTAATGCTTATCAGATATGCTTACTCCCTAATAAACCCTCACCTACCCCTTATTTCCACCTAATGAGGGAAATGGATTCAGAAAATGAATATATAATGAAGAGGCCTCCAATTTATTTCCATGAAAGAATTAGAAGGGTGTTTAGACTGCAGCAGGGATTGGCATTTAGTGGGGTATTTAGCTGCTTCGTTGATTTCTGTTTCATTTTGGAGTAGGTGATGCACGGCTGGGGTTTGTCAACCTTTCCTTAGCCTAGGTAATTCATCACAGCCAAATAGCGTCCATTTAAGCTATAAAAGCATTCCTACTATTTAACATACATTTAGTTTCCTTCCATTTACATTAGGATTCATTGAGTACCAAGAGAACAAAGAAACCAAGCTTACCCATCAACTACTGTCCACCTCAAGGAGTCTACATCAGAATGTTAAATGCCCAATTTGTAGGATTCCTGATGCCTCGAAAATAAATTACCCAGACATCTACCATGCCCACTGGCTTGCCCAGCTTTCCAAATGCCCTGCTTTCCTTTGATGCACAAATCAAGTCAACAAATATTTCTTAAGCACCTATTATGTATCACACACCATGCTAAGTGTTGGAGATACAAAGCAAGACAGAAAACTAAATCAAAAACCAGTCCCAGATTTCAAGGAGCTCACTGCCTATAAGACACAATATGCAAGTGACTATGTCCAAGCAAGATATATAGAGAATTACATTAAAGATAATCACCTTGTCTCAGCTCTAATTCACTCATTCCAGATATTTGGGGTTAACTAAATTAAGAATGTTATGAGGACTAGTTAGCTCAAACTCTTCATTTTAAAGATAAGGAACGGCTTCTGGTCTTTGTCTCATGCTCTTTAACATTTTTTTTCAATTCAAATTTATGAGCTGTTAAATATAAAACTGATAAGAGCATCTAAGATATTGAAAGGAATTATGAGGTCCCAAAAGATCATGTCATTATTGTTCAGTCATTTTCAGTCATATGTAGCTATTTATGACACCATTTGGAGTTTTCTAGGCATAGATACTGGAACAGTTTGCCATTTTCTTCCCCAGCTCATTTTACAGATGATGAATGGAGGTAAACAGGGGTAAGTGACTTCCTCAGGGTCATTCAGCTTGAAAGTATGTCAGACTAGATTTGAACTGAAGAAGATTAGTCTTCCTGCCTCTTGGTCAGGTACTCTATCTACTGCAACATCCAGCTTCCTGAAAAAGATCATAGGAATTTCCAAAAGAGAAAAGCAAAAGGCAAAGTTATTTGCCTCCATTCATACAGAGAGTTAACTTCAGATTTTGGACCAGAAATCAGAATTTGGACCAGAACTCAGAAAGAACTCAGAGTTCTTTCCACACTGTAATCTTTAAGCACCCAAAAGCAGACCATTTATCCTCATGAACCTGAAGGCTCGCACAGAGTTTAAAAAAGAAAAAAAGAGGTGACAAAGAAATGGGAGGTACTCCTCACAACCAGGAAAAATTGCTGGCCTAATTTTAAGCTTATTTCATCGCCTTGTCAGAACAACTTTAAATAGTTCAGTTATTACAAATTGAGTGCCATTTAAAATTGTTTTCAATTTTTATTTGCATGAAACCTGGGGCAACATTCTTAAAGAAGCAAAAGTGATTAGGAAGGAGAGGGAAAGTGGATATAGTCTAGCACACATTCTAAATGTGAAAAAAATAGATTTTAAAGGTTTGACCAAAGTATAAGTAGAATCCTTTGGACTAAAATTCTACAGGGAAATCAGTCCAGTAGAAATAGACTTTCAGAATTTCATTCTGAAAACAAAAAGAAAAAGCAGTTCTGATGAAGATGAAAGTGGGTATTGTCTGAAGAAAACAATATGATTAAGCAGGGAACACATTGGCCAACTAAGATTTTTTTTAACCTTTATTATGAGCCATTGTAAATGGAAGTGGAAGAAAACATTGGAAAATTAGAGCCTACTCAATAAATGCATGATAAAAATGCCCTAATATCAACCCCCCTCTGGGAGGCTTGGTGAGTCTCCTTTTGGAAATGCATAACAATGCATAATGGAGGATCTGTGCTCCTAATTCAGAGTATGTACAAGAATCCTTTTACTGTTCTGACCTGCTTACTGCATAGTGATGGAAAACTTTTTAATTCGCACACAGAACTGAATATGCCTATAGCATCTCAGGTGAAATCTCTCTTTTCTGGGAATCTTCTCAGTAAGGAAGAAAAATGTTTTGAGTATCTATGTGAGAAAAGGTGTAGCAAATATATTATGTTCTCTTATCTCCCTACTGGGACACCATGGGGCTGCGAATTCATAATACATGTTTCTTCTGTCCCTGTTTGATCTATTCTTTCCTGATCTTAGGTAAATAAATATCTAAAAATAAAAGTTCAGACTATTGCCCTTTGTAATTTCTGAATGATTCAGCTACTTGAGTCTGTAGAAAAATATTTTACTAGCCACAATAGCTAAGCCTGGGTAAGAACCAAACCTGAGGATCTAACCACTTGACTTACCTCAGAATCTCAGAAATGAATTGACTTATCAGTCAAGACACTGTCCTGAAAGCAAACAACAGCTTTTCCATTGGTTATACCATAACTAGAAAATGCATTTTGCTGGAGGTTAGAAGAGGAGAAATGCTTCATAACAACCATTTTGTTTGAGCCTGCTCTCCCAGATTTAGAAGAGTTCCTCAGTCAAGAGAATTTTATACCTCTGTCATAATTTTGTATTTTCAGTACTCTAACCATTCCTTTGTACAAACAGTAGTGTTCATTGGTTAATTGATACTGAGGAAAAAACAATTGGCCAATTGGTTTATATGATACTGACAAGATGATAATTGGCTAAATGTTGTTGGTGGAACACACTAGATGTGGACTCAATAACAATAGTATTAAAAATAGTTTTAAAAAAGTACAAAAGTAAAAAAATACAATAGTACTAAAAAGTATAAAAATACTAAAATGTAACAGTTCTTCAGAGTTACACCTAGAATACTAAAGGGAAAGATAGTTGGTATCCTTTGGGAAACCAGCCTACAATGTATTTTTAAAGGGATAGAAACCAGCTAGAAAAGGAAGCAGGGATCATTAAAGGGCAGCATGGCTTCAAAAACAACTCATTAAATCTCCTTTTCAAATAGGTTTGCTGATCAGGAGAGGGCTATAGAAAGGCTTTACTCAGATATAAGGAAATATTTGACCAAAATTGCCAGGCTGGCCTTATAGAGGCAAAAACTGAGTAACAAACTATACATAATAAAATTAGGTAGATTGCAAACTAGTTGAATCTCCAGATTCAACAAAGAGCCATTAGTTATCCAGTGTCAGCATAGAAGAATATCATTACTGAAAGTGGTCCAGAGATCTGTCCCGCTAAGTGTTGTTTGGCTAAATATTTTTAACCATCACTTAGAAAAAGTCATAGATGGCATGCTTATTTACTAATAACATAAAGCCAAAACACAGTAGAATTTTTGTTGTTGCTGTTCTTCAGTGTCTGATTCTTTGTGTCCTCATTTGGGGTTTTCTTGGCAAAGATACTGGAATGGTTTGCCATTTCCTTTTCCAACTCATTTTACAAATGAGGAATCTGAGGCAAATAGGATGAAATTCCTTGTCTAGGGTCACACAGCTAGTAAATATCTGAAGCTGGATTTGAACTCAGGTCTTCTTGACTCCACGTCTGGCATTCTATCAGCTAACTGACCCAATAGAATGTTAGCCTGAAACTAATACAATGAAAATCAGTAGGGATAAATATCACCATACACAGGAGTTAAGAAATCAGCTTCACAAATTTACAAAATGATGTGAACTGCAAACTACATAGTAGTTTAAAATGTGGTTTAAAAAGGGAAGTGATGTTAACACTGTATCTTGTCCTAGACAGACCATATCTTTTAAGTCTCTGCCCTAAATCTCCAACTTCTTAAGTATTTCCATTTGCCTATATCACTATTATTATATTAAGTTAAACATCTGAATTCAAACATTTCATCTCTCTCATATTGCCTCTTCTAGTTGCCCTAGTATTCTTAACACTTATCAAATGGAAAACCACCTAAAGAGGGTTTCCAAGAATGATTACAGACCTTCATATCAAGCTGCAGGAGGATTAAACTTTCAATCTGTGGATTATTTCCAATTTATCTTCTGTATAGTGTTTTTTGCATATAGTTGTTTAAATGTTATCTCTATCATTAATCTGAACACCTTGAAGGAAAAAAAAGCTGTCTTTTTTCCATTTTTTTTTTGTATCCCCAACACAGTATAATGCCTGGCATATGATGTCCACTGGTAGAGGCACAGTGGATAGAACACCTGGTTTGAGTCAGGAAGATTTGAGTTCAAATCTATTTGAACTTATTGGCTGGATGGCCCCTATGACCCTGAACAAGTCACTTAGAGCCTCTGTTTGCCTCAGTTCCTCAACTGCACAAAAGGACTAATAATGCCTATATCCCTGGGTTGTAGTGAAGATCAAATGAGATAATATTTTTAAAATTAATTAATATAATGCAAGGTACATAGTAAACACTACATAAATGATTATTCTATTCCCTTTCTTCTAGTAGGTACTTAATAAATATTTAGTGACTGAATGACATTTAACCTGTAAAAAACAATAGGTGAATGAATTGATTATTGATTATAAACTGATTATATACTCTGCTTGCTATGCTTACAAAATATCTTCAGTTTATATCAGTAAAGTGAAGCTCATAAGTGAATTTCTCTTCAGGGCCAGGTGCAAGGACATTAAGGAGACTCTTGTTATATAAAAATAAAATATTTATTGAAAATATAAGGATAAAAAAGGATTTATAACTCTAAGGGATTCTAACTTCACCCAAATAAAACTCCCTGGTTCTGGAAGGAACCACTTCTCCTATTTCCACAGGCTACACTGATATGACTAACCAAATTTTTACTATTCTACAATAAACTAAACACTATTATCCTTATACAAAGTATAAAATTCTCAACTTTGTCTCCAAGCTAACAAAGGTTAGCTGGCTGAGCCTCAGCAAGAACCAAGTTAGGACTCTGAGCCTTAACAGAGTCAGAATCCAAACCAAAGACCAGGTCTTTCTTTGGTCTTCTCAGATCTAAAAACAATTTACAAAACCACAATAGACATTCACTAGTGTTTCCCAAGTTAGAAAAGGAAAATCACATAGCTCCTTCAGGTTTTTCCCTCCTTTCCTTCTACCTCAGATAGTGAGGAAAAAAGAGAAAAAAATGTCACCTGATCCCTGGACTCCAGGAGAGTGTAACTGCCAACTCCCTCAGAGTAACAGCCACACCAAGAGAATAACTGCCACAGAAAAACCTTTAAACTGTCAACATTTGAAACTGACACTGTCTTAGCTCTGCTTCAAATTCCAGTTCTTTCTCAAGCCAGCTTCTCTACTTCTTATCTCCAAACTAATATAATGAGTTATTTTTTAATATCTTCATTATAAACCTGAAAAGAAGAAGACTCTAGGGGGAAACATAGTTCTATTGAAGTATTAGAAAGACTGTCATGTGGAAGAGATATGTGAAAGAACAAAATTAAACCGTGATTGAAAGTTGTAGAAGAGAGGCGAATTAAGTCGATATAAAGAAATTTTTCCTAATTAGGGCTATCCAAAGGTATAATGGGTTTCCCCAAGGAGTAGTGGATTCTTTTTTTCCCTTCCCCTTACTGACCATGAGCAAGTCTGGTGCCTCAGTTTCCTCATTCATAAAAATGAAGGAGTAGACTATATAGGCTTGATAATCCCTTCTAGCTCTAAAACAATTATCCTTTGATTCTACCATACTTCATTAGCTATTTTCAAGATCAGACTGGAACAAAGGTGTCAAACATTCTACTCCCTGTCCATAAAATTCTTGAGTGAATTGAATCAGAATAAAATGTAATTGGATAATCTTTAACAAAAATTAAAATATAAGATAGATTTAAAAAAATAAAGAAGTGATGAAAAGTAAGTGAACAGAACCAGGAGGACATTGTACAAAAGTAACAAAAATATATGATGATCAACTGTTAATGAATTTACTATTATCAGCAATGTAAGGGCCCAGGACAATATCAAGAGACTCCTTATGAAATTGACAATAATATAAATGAAAATTGAAGCATCCATTATTCATTTTATTTTCTCCATGAATTTTTCTCTAGTACAAGCAATATGTGTCTTCTTTCACAACATGAGGAAAATAGAAATATGCATTATATGATAATACATGTATGACATTTCATATTATCTGACATCTTGGAGAAAGAGGAAGGACGGGAGAGAGGAAGAGAACATGAATTTCAAAATATCAGAAAACAATTATTAAAAATTATATTGATGTGTAAAAATATTAAAAAATACAGCATAGATAATCTTAATATGTGGTTTTCTAAGTCAATATGAGGACCTCTAGAGAGTGTTATATATGGGTTTAGTAGATCCTTTTCTATTTCAGTACAACAGCACTAGGCTGAATGACCACTTGTCAGATATCCTGAAGAGAACATTCTTTTTAAAAAGAAAATTATTTATTTAATTAATTGATTTATTTTCCCTGGTTACATGATTCATGTTCTTTCCCTCCCTTCCTTCCACCCTCCTCCTATAGCCAATGAAGAATTCCACTGGATTTTACATGTGTCATTGATCAAGACCTATTTCCATATTATTAATATTTGCACCAGGGTGATTATTTAGAGTCTACATCCCCAATCATATCCCCAAAGAATCTTGTGATCAAGCAGTTGTTTTTCTTCTGTGTTTTTACTCCAACACTTCTTTCTCTGGATGTGGATAGTGTTCTTTCTCATATGTCCCTCAGAATTGTCCTGGATCATTGCATTACTGCTAGTAGAGAAGTCCATTACATTCGATTGTACCACAGTGCATCACTCTGTGTACAATGTTCTCCTGGTTCTTCTCCTTTCACTTTGCATCAATTCCTGGAGGTCTTTCCAGTCTCCATGGAATTCCTCCAGTTCATTATTTCTTTAAGCACAATAGAATTCCATCACCAACAGATACCACAATTTGTTCAGCCACTCCCCAAAGGGCATGCCCTCATTTTCCAAATTTTTTGCCACCACAAGGAGCGCAGCTATAAATATTTTGGTACAAAGCTTTTTTTCCATATTATCTCTTTGGGGTATAAACCCAGCAGTGGTATGGCTGGATTAAAGGGCAGGCAGTCTTTAAAGCCCTTTAGGCATAGTTCCAAATTGCTGAAGAGAACATTCTTGCTTATTTACAGATAAAACTAAATGTTCTCTGGGATCCTTTCTCACTGAAATTCTATGATAATACTTTTCCCATGGCTTCCCGAAGGTTAATATTGTAGCATTCTTTCTGACTCCAGATTCATCTTTCCTTTCCTCTTCTACTAACAAAATTAAAATATTTAAAAAGCTTTAATACCAAACATTTAATAGTATAACTGTCTAGATTACACTATTGCTTTTTTCCTTCTCCTTTCCTGTCCTGGCTCACTTAATCTAAAATAATTAGGAGAACAGTATTGAACCACCTCCATACCACACATTGATTTTAAGAGACCTGTAAAGAATAAGTCATTTAGTTCTGAAAAGACGATGACTTTGTCAGAGTTTGCATAGGATCACAGATTTAGAGCTATAAGAATAATCCTAAATTCCTTAATTTTACAAGTGTAGAAACCTTGACAAAAAGAAGTTAAGTTACTTATTCAAGGTCATGCAACTAGTAAATTGTCTGAAGGAGGATAAGAAGCCAAATCTTATTATTTCCAAGTCATATATACTATTCAATTGGTATCAAACCAAAAAACAAATAGGTCACATCCATACATAAGGAACCCTGCTGGCCATATATCAGCTTAGTTTTAAAATATAATGTTGTCTGTATTTTTGCACAATTTTTTGTTAAATATATCCCAATTAAATTTTAATCTGGTTCAGGACACAATAAGTAATGCTATGAGCCATATGTGCCCTGCAAAAGGTGTTTGATACTGCTGTCCTATTCCATGTTGCCTCATTTTTGTTATCTGTATTTCTCTAAAAAAGTCTTGAAGCTCAAATTGTGGCTTGTGATGTGAAAGATAAAGTGGTAAGAATGCATATTTTCCAAACTTATTATGGTACCTCAAGGTGGGAGAAGTGAAGAAGGAATACTTTTAGGGCTGATTTTCTTTCATGTTCTCTGACTTCAGATGAATGTTCCTGTAACTATAATCGTATGTTAGATATATGTAAGACTAAGAAATCTGGAGGTGGGGCCCATGTACCATCATTATCTTTGGAGAATGAATAATAGTGCCTCAGATATCTCCTAAAGAGGTAGGTACCAGCTGTAATGACTAAATTGGAACAAACTGAGATTTTCCCCCAACCTTTCTGTTCAGACTCATTGGTCCTGATCTATCCTGAAGAGGTTCAGAATTGAAGTTTTGAGGTTCTGTTAACTGATTTAGAGCATGAAACAATGAATACAAGTTTCCAATCAAAACTA
Source organism: Monodelphis domestica (assembly GCF_027887165.1). Lineage (NCBI taxonomy): Eukaryota > Metazoa > Chordata > Mammalia > Didelphimorphia > Didelphidae > Monodelphis > Monodelphis domestica. The sequence goes on along the minus strand of NC_077227.1, from coordinate 237,628,235 downwards.
AATACAAAAAAAAAAGATGGAGTCTGGATAATTTGATGATCTTAATTTTTCCCCCCTAAACATAAGCCTGGGAAGACAGAGTCAGCCAATGTCTAGAGAAAAGAAAATTGGTCTATACATCCTGGCTATGTGACCTTGAGCAAGAGTCTTTACTTGTCAGTACCCCCAGTGAACTCTCTTAAGACTATGTATTTGCAGAGTAGGTGATGATCTACTCTGTTAAAGGGTATTTCTTCATTAGGAATTTCCTTATCTGTAAAATTACAGATGGGCATCTAGATGGCATCGTGTATAAAGTCAGGAAAACTCATCTTCTTGAGTTTAAATCTGGCCTCAGATACTTACTAGCTGTGTGACCCTGGGAAAGTCACAACCCTGATTCTCAGTTGCTCATCTATGAAATGAGCTGGAGAAGAAAATGCCATTGACTCTACTATTTTAGCCAAAAAAATCCCAAATTAAACATGACTGAATAAAATGCAGGTCTCTTTCCCTTCCTCACTCTTTTTTAAAGTTTTATCTTGTTTGTTATTGTTGTTTTTCCAAATGTAAACACTTCTTATACTCCTGATCCTTTGAGTTTAAGAAAATATTGCCTTAGGAAAATTCTATTCAGAGCCTATGAATGCTATACATCTGAATGAAAAAAAGGATTCATACTAATGAGATCTCTGCTCCCCCCCCCCCTTATTTAAACAGATTAAAAAGGCTTCGCCCATTCAGATGAGGGTCATATTGTATCAGAAACATATTTTGTCCACTCATTAGGCATAGCAAAATGTAGTGTTTACATATTGAGATGACTTCTAGAACATTAAAAGAGAAAATAAGAGGAACCAGGAGAAAATGGGAGAAATGAAAGAAAAGAATCCCAGTGCCACAATTGCCTACAATGCATTCAAAAACTGGGTGAATGAATGTGGGGGAGGGGGGGTTCTGCACAGATGACATAGAGCAAATATCACAAGAAAGACTGAACCAAAGCCAGAGTCCCATTCTTCTCATACCCTCCTCAACCTTCTGGCAGTGGAAATGAAATAACCCTTGTGTAATCTTAGCCCCACTAATATTAGTTCTCTTTCAAATATTACACTCTGGAGTTGAACAGGTGATCCCATATTGCTCAATATCCTGTTAAAAGGCAGCTGCAGGATACCCTTGGTTGGTTTCATCAGGAACATTATATTAGTGCCTGCATCCAGAGTGAGGCCTGCTGAATGCTGTAATAAGCAGACCTGTACATGCCTCGTTTTCAGTCCTTCCAAATGAAAAGCATCTATTCGGTTTTGCACCAGGAAATTATTTCATCTTTTCCATTACAATCAAAAGTCTTTGTAAATCAAGCAGAAAATGCAGTCTCAGATATACAAAGCTTTCTTTCTTATTCTCTCTCTCTCTCTCTCTCTCTCTCTCTCTCTCTCTCTCTCTCCCTCATTCTCTCTCCCCTCTCTTACATGAACATCCTCAACCACAAGGTGACCACATTGCCCTACATATCCAAAGTATAAATATCCAAACTACATATCCATAGCCCCAAAAATTATAAAAAGTAGCCCAAAAAAGACTCAACCCTTATTATATTTTTGTAAAGTCTTCATAGGTAGTTGTTACTGCACTTGAAATTCTACCAGGGACATGGAGGGTTAGGCAGGAGAAACAGTAAAAGACCAATCAAAAATCAAACATTTATTAAGCCAATAAGATAAACATAACTGAGAAAAACAACAACTGAGGGAAACATTTGGTCCTCATTTTTTTTCCCTGTGACTTTTGAAAAACTGAAAAAAAATAATTCACTCCACCCTTGCTACTTCACTCCTTTTACCCACCTATTCTTAAAACAAAACAAAATAAAATAAAACAAAACAGAACAAACCATCACCACCACCCACATTTTTCTAGACTTTCTCATGTCTAAGTGGAATTCAGTAAGAATAATAAGAATAATAACTACAATTTATATAATGCTTTAAGATTTACTAAGCAATTTACATATGCTATTTCATCTGATCCTCTGAAGAACCCTGCAAGGTAAGTGCTATTATTATCCCCATTTTAAAGGTGAGGAAAATGACACAAGGAAATTTACTCAAGATTATAGGCCAGTAGGTATCTGAGGCAGGATTTGCTCTTAGGTTTTTTTCCTGTTTCTAACATACCTATCCATTACCTTATGGTAATTATGTTCCTTTAGCAATGGTCTAAGTAAATGAGGCACCAATAGCTGACCAAATGGCCAGTGCAGATTTTTACTGACTAGCAGGAAGTTTTGCAGATCTGCCCATTATGGATGCCCATCACCATTGGCATAGGTTGGGGGAAAAGAGTCTTCCAAATACTGGTCAGAAGGCTAAGCAAGCTTACTCTGGACAGGAGGGAAGAGAAAGGAAACAATCATTTATTAAACATCTACTATGTCACATCTGGTATGATGGTTTGTGAGGCCCTTTTTGGGGTTACTCATCCAACTTTGGGGTCCATCTTTCACCCAGATTTCACCTGTGGCACCAAGAAGCTGTAGCATATACAGTATCTACAGCTGGTAAAAGTGTCTCTGCATTGTGAAGAATTCCCTTAGTGGAATGGGCAAATGAGAGCAATTAGTTCCAACAACCATGAAAATATCTGAAGCAGATGCTATGGAGCGTTTAGAGCTTGGTCAAACACAGAAGACACTGAGGTCATTCACTGCATCCTGGGTCACAACCACTTTTCAACTGGACTATGATTTATCTAGAAGAGAGATTGAGGCTGACAGCTTTGTGCAATTCTGCTTCATTTAAACCCAATTCACTTACAATTTAAAATATCACTTCCATGATGTCATTGGTCCTCTTCAGAAATGAAATATTGACATCCAGCTGGTGTCAGCACTGTTTCAAGCACTTAACAAACATTATCTCATTTTATCCTCACAACAATCCTAGGAGTTGTGTTATTCTTAAGTGCTATAATGAACCCATTTTAAAGTTGAGGAAACTGAGGGGGAGAGAAGTTAAATGACTTACACAAGGTCACACAGCTAATAACAGCCTAAAAAGGGATTTGAATTCAGGTCTTTTTGAGTTAAGATCCTATACTCTGTCCATTGTACCACTTAGCTGCCACCAAGGTGTTGGATCCACAGGTTCAGCTTTCAAATTCCATAGCAACTCACTTTGCTATGAGCAAGGCACTTACATTTCAAAGAGAGAACAATTGGGATGCTATTGCCTGGGGAATGTTTTTTCCTTGTGACTCCTTCATCATTTGCCCAAAACAAACTGATGAAATATGATTATACAGCTTATGAATTTATAATTCAATAAATGTGTGCATTATATGTATATGTAATATGTTTAATAGTTTACATATACATTTTACATATTTACACATATATTACATACATATTTATGTATGTTACATAATATACTATATATATATATATATATATATATATATATACATAAAACTTCTCTACTATTCTCTCCTGTATGCATTTGTATTCTACTAGACAAACAGAAGAGGGGGAATGTGAAAGACTTAGCAATCTCTGCTGCCATCTTCTGATGTTACACACAACTGACAAAGAGGGCAGAAACCTAAGAAAATACAAAGTTCCTTTTCTTCAGGCAATGTAAAAACTCTACCACCACTTCTAAGGAAATGTACTAAACCAGAGAGATAATGCAAAAGCCTTATCAGCAATGAAAAAGCCTTACTTCTCAAATTCACTCCATCTCACAAGCCAGTGAATATTTGTTCCAGTTTAGAAGTAGCAGAGTGTGATGAGAACCTGACTTTGGAGTTAGAAGACCTGAATTCAAATTCTAACTCTGTCATTTACTACCAGTATAACCTTAGACAAGTCATTTCTGCTCTAGATCTATTTTTCTAATTCAGACATTTTAGTCATGTCTGTCTCTTCCTGATCACATCTGGGGTTTTCTTGGCAAGGATGATTTGAATGGTTTTCTATTTCCTTCTCCAATTCATTTTTATAGATAAGGAAACTGAGGCAATCAGGGTTAAGTCACTTAGAATCACATAGCTAATAAGTACCTGAGGTCATATTTGAACTTGGGTCTTCTTGATTTCCAGTTCTTTATTCTATCCACTGCACCCCTCACCTAGATTCAAATCCTCAATCTACCTGCTAAATCTTCATAAGAATAGTTGCTTCTGCAGTTGAATTTCTACCAGAAACAGGAAGAGCTAGGCAAGAAAAGTAATAAAAACTACCTGGATGACTTCTAACAAGTCACTTGACTTTCTAGCATTTAGTTTGTTTCATTTGCAAAATAAAAGGGCTTAACTAAAGATAGCCAAGGTCCTTTGTAGCTGCAAATCTTGGTCAGCAATTATCCTATAGAATGGCAATTAGGAATCCTTATAGCCAGGACAAGGACCAAAAACTAGACCCCAGAAAAGTGAGCACAAAATTTACCTTCAGTACATGTGCTAGTTGGAATTTGGAATGAGGGGAAGAAGGAACTGGGTCCATCTGTTAGCTTCTTATTAGTAATTATTCTTGTTAACTTGATGCTAAACTCTCTTAATTAAATGCTAAACTCTGTTATTTCTAGTTGCCCCAGGGCTAAAAATACTGTTAGTACACTCTAAATTCAGTGCCTCCAGAATTTGGTGCCCTGGGGGTAAAGCCCAAGTTGCTTAACTTAGTCATGGCTTTATTCCAGATTTGCTATCTTCTGCTCCCTCCAATTTTTGTGGAATGGATTTCTCCATATTTCCTTTAAAAGGAAGCTTTTGTTCCTCCTCCAAAGGCAAATGGACTCCATTTGTAAGAAGTCTTCCTCATATTTTTCCCCCTCTACTCTCCCTCACTTATTTCATTTTACCCCATTACTCTGAATTGCAGATAGTTCTCATCTCTCCTATTTAATAATTGGTTGGGAAAACTATGCACATTTCGCTATTTTAATTTCTGCTCATAAGGCATTGCTGCCATGCTATTAATCATTTTGAATTCTCTCCCAATTGCTAACATTTTTCTAGTCTTGAGTTTCCTTCTAAAACTGAACACTGTAATCCAGGTGCACTCTCCCCAGAGCGCTGTGGAGAGGATCTATTTATTGCTTTCCAGGCCCAAGCTGCTCTACATATACAGCCCAAGTCCTGTGGTGATAGGTTTCCTCTGTGTACTGCACCTCACCACTCTCCATCCCCTCCATGATTCTTATTCTTCACTCTAGGTGGTAGAAATTGATTGCCTATTAAATGCTGACTGAGGAAGTTTACCTCAATGATTTTATTTGCTTTAGATGCATAGGACTGCTTCTGCCACATCATGGATAAACACAGAGAAATTTCAGAAACAAGGTCCTTCATTTCATCCCGAAGATGATATTTCTCTCCCCACCCCCCAAAATGTACTTTATCTGAGATTCTCTGAATATCCAGTGTCAGTTCTGATCAGAGAAGATGTCATTTAGAAGGGAAGGTAATCATATCCTTCTTGTAGCTTGGGCATCACACAATCACCGAATTTCCTTGAGTTAGAAAATAGCTCTGGTTATGCAATCAAAATACACTAATGAAATTATTTTCCTACTCAGGCTGTCATATGCTCTATGTTATGGCAGGATCTCAAGAATTTCCATGATGACAGAAGAATCATAGCATATCAGGGCTAGAAGGTACCCCAGAGATCCCCTAATCCCAAACCTCTTTAACTGATAAGAAAACTGAGACTCAATGAGGGAATGAGCTTGACCAAGGTGGCAAAATGAAGTCTTGAAGTTCCTGATTCCTGAACTGGTGTCCTTTTTTACTACCCTAAGAGCCACCTTAAAATCCAAAGTATAGAAATAAATCATTAAAGAAATTCAAGTTGTTTAGTTATAGGTTTTCCAATCTATCTTTGCTTTTGAACACACTTAGGCAGAGGTAAGAAAGCTATTAGTCACAGCATCTTTGAATGTGCCAAATGACCCTCTTAAAGGCTATTTTTTAATTGACACTGATATTGATATTGGAATTGTTTATCCTTAATTTCAAAGAGGACTGATGACATTATGGGGTGATGTCTTGACTTATGAATGAATTGGATTTAAGGGATTCAGAATTGCCTAAAGTCATCAGCCTCACTTTCTTTTCCAGAAGTATCAAAGTCTTATGGCAAGACAAAAGTCAGAATAACTGGTTATGGACTGAGATTATGTGGCAGATCTTTGCATCTTCAAAGTTTGACCAGCGTGCTTTAGTTGCCTTCATGGCTATTGGCACAAATTGTTCTCATCTACCTATTCCACCAGGGGAAAAATCTTCATATGCTTAGTGTAGACATCCCCCTTACATGATAAGATAGTAATTTAACATAAAAGAATATTTTCAAAGGGAAATAATTATAAAATGAACATGCTCTGGCTATTTATATTAGCATATATAACCACAGAACACCATCCCCAAATGGCATGTGTCCATCTCAAAGCTATTCAAGAATGAAGGTGGCATCTCTTTCATGGTATTCCATTCTGGTATTTAAAAAAAAATCAATTATTTGGCTAGTCATTGAGCATTCACAAGCAATGCACTATACTCTCTGTCAGGGGCAATAAAAGTTGTTTAGATCAGGTTCCTTCACCCATCTGCGCCTTATGGGATATATAAATGAACAAATAGAGGGACTGATAATCAAGAGATCAAGTATTGATTTTGAAGAGAGTCTACCAACCCATAACTAGTTATGTCTGATCTACCTATGTCAAAGGTGTTCCAAGGTGGCTAGAAGTTTCTTAACTTAGGTTAGAATATCCAACTCCCTTTGTCCACCATGGCATAAGATCATTCAGTTCTAAAATCTGCAATGATTTTGGTCAAGCTATGATTTGGATAATACCTAAGAGTAATGATGTGTACAACTTCATTTCTTTTGGGACCCAAAAAGTGGCATATGACATGCATGTCTCCTTATACATATATCTAGATTACAGATTTGCACCCATATGGCTCAGTGGATAGAGTATCAGGCCTGGAGTCAGGAAGACCTGAGTTCAGATCCAACCTCAGACCCTTACTTGCTATGTGACTCTAAGCAAGTCATTTAACCCTGTTTGCTTCAGTTTTCTCATTTGTAAAATTAGTTGGAGAAGCAAAAGCCAAACCACTTCAATATTTCTTCCAGAAAAACCCTAAATGGTGTCACAAAGAAGTAGACACAACTAGAAAAACCAAATAACAAGATAGATAGAATGATAGATAAATGATAGATAGATAGATAGATAGATAGATAGATATACATGTCTCCTTGAATCCTTCTGTATATATGGATCTATCCAAGTAGTTTATATGTTATTCCTCATATTCTACTGTTAAAACAACCAAGAATAAATCATCTCTCCTCCTTGAAATATTGAATCTTACTAACATATGGCCCATACAGAGAATTTTATGAACTTGTTCCTACTCTCAGTGAACTCGGAATCTAATAGGGGAGAGAAGACATGTACATATGGGGGAAAACCCAGTATAGAATAGTCTAAAATGTGTTCAATGAATACTCTGGACAATAAGTTCTTTGGGAATTCAAAGAGAGAAAGTTGCTAGAAAGGTCAAAGAACTTTTTAAAAAAGGAAATTAGATATTGTCTGACATTCACAATGATTGAGTGCCCACATATCCTATTATGCTACACTGGGCACTATGGATTGTTATAAAAGAAGTCCCCCCACCAAAAAAAAAAGTTATCTGAGAGAAAAAGAAGACATATAAAATAGATCTATATTTTTCTTAGGGAAAAAATGCTGAAACTGATACTGGATATAGGTAGAGTTGTAACTTAAAAGACATTCAGGCTGTAATAATTCAACAAGTACACACTTGAAATTTAAAGTCATTGCCAAATTTACTAAGACACATTTATTGCTTCATTTTCTTTTGTTTTCTTGTTTTCTTTGAGACAGTGTTTGGATATCTTTCACATGACATGGTGACAGGCTCAACACAAGAAAAGGATGTTCATATTTTGAAGTGCATTATTGCATGCTGGTTTATGATCATTTCTGGCATGATAAGGTTCCATATTGTCTCCAAAGACACAGGTGAAGAGATATGTATCTCTCTCTTTCCAAAGAGGAAACCCATTTTAAAGAACTCTATTACACTTCCCATGAGAAAGACATGTGCTAAAGTAGGCAGTGTGTACTGAACTTGGCATCACCATGTTAAATTAGATAGCATGCTGCAATTGGATTCAAATTCTGCCTTCAGCCACTCATTAGCTAAGTGATTCTAGTCAATTCACTTAACCTCAAGCTCCAATTATCCTGATTAATATGGAGAAAGTAATACCTATAACTTAGATTTCCTTAATAATTAAAATGAGGGGGTTAAACTTGTTGGCTTTTAATGTCCCTTTTAGCTCTATATATAAATTCTATGTTCCTACATATGTTAAATGCTATGCAAACTTCAAATGGCTACATGGATGTCAGCAATTTATTATTATTATTGTTATTATTATTCCCCTCCATAAAAAACTTAATATTATGAAACCAGCCTTAACTCTATATTCAAAAATATTTAAATTTTGTTTCAATGTTCTCTAAGATGTGTCTTCCTATTATTAAAGGCAGCTACTAAATATAATAGAAAAAGTATGACACAGAGCCAAAAAGACCAGAGTTTGAATCTTGCCTCAGGTAGTTTATTAGCTAGATGATCTTAGGCAAGTCACTTAAACTTTCTCATCTGTAGATTGGGGAAAATAGCAACTATCTCAGAGAGTTACAGTGAAGCTCAAATAAGATAATATAAGTAAAGCATTTTGCAAACTTTAAAGGCTGGAATATTACAACTTCAAACTCAGGATAATTAGTTTGTGAGTTACAATCAATGTAAGGAAATTGTTAAAGGCAACCTCATTGACCATCCATGAACAAATCTGTCAGCAGATAAATATGGGAATGTGGTAATCAATAGTCTGTGTTCTCAAAGGGTGAGATACACACACGCATAAAAGTCAGTAAGCAGATATTCAGAAGAGGTATCTCAGTGTGAAGTTGAGCTGGACCTCAAGAGAGGTGGCAAGTGGGGGCAAGCTAGGTGCTTCAGTGGATGGAAAGCCAAGCCTGAAAATGAGAGGTATGAGTTCAAATCTGGATTTAGTCATTTCCTATCCATGGGACCCTAGGAAAGTCACTTAATCCCAATTGCCTAGTTCTTACTTCTCTTCTACCTTGGAACTGATACTTAAAATTCATTCAAAGGGGGTGGAAAGAGAAAATACAGTGTAATAGAAAGGGCATTGAATTTGAGATCAAAAGATCTGGGTCCAAAAACAGCTTGTTGCTTAATACTTATATAACCCTGGGAGAGTCACAACCTCTCATGGCCCCAATTTCCTGATTTATAAATAAGGATGTTGAATGAAATGATCTCATTTCTCTTGTATATCTGAATCCCATGATCATATTGAAAGAAAGAAAGAAAGAGAGAAAGAGAGAAAGAGAGAAAGAGAGAAAGAGAGAAAGAGAGAAAGAGAGAAAGAGAGAAAGAGAGAGAGAGAGAGAGAAAGAGAGAAAGAGAGAAGAGAGAGAAGAGAGAGAAAGAGAGAAAGAGAGAAAGAGAGAAAGAGAGAAAGAGAGAAAGAGAGAAAGAGAGAAAGAGAGAGAAAGAGAGAAAGAGAGAAAGAGAGAAAGAGAGAAAGAAAGAAAGAAAGAAAGAAAGAAAGAAAGAAAGAAAGAAAGAAAGAAAGAAAGAAAGAAAGAAAGAAAGAAAGAAAGAATATTTTTAAAAATACTTACTATATGCCAGACATGTGCCAAATATTATGGACACAAATATAAATCAAATACAACCCCTGTTTTCAAAGAGCTTACATTCTAAGAAGAGGAGCCAACCAATATAGGAAAGCAGTGGAATGGATTTAATATTTTGGTTTGAAAAATTATAAGATGGATGAGTTTAGCCATAGGGAAGTAGACTGATATGTCTTTTCCCAGGTCAATGATATAATTGGTTTGATTATAGTTAAAGAATTAGAAAGAGGCAAAATGTGGGGGGAGACACAAAGTAATTACTGAAAAGATGACTGGAAAGTGAATTAAAGCATTCCTCAGATAGGCCCTAGATGTAGTAGGTAGAAAGGAGGAGGGGACCAAACACATTTCAAATCAAAGACACTAGAATGAGGGTCATTTGTCAAGAGTGACCAAGGTAACAGAGACTATAATAGAAGAAAACAGAGTGGAAGTTTCTAGGAGCCATTGTGGGGAAAATGCCATGTAATTTATAAGACAGGAATAAAAGGAATCTTTACTTGGCTATAAGAGCACAATTCTATGTCTTTCTCTAGCAGTGATCTGCAACTGGAAACAAGATTGAAGAAAGGAGGCAATAGAGGTGACTGAGGTTGGAGACTGGGAGAAAGAAAGATTAAGGAGTCAAGAGAATCTAATATGTTAGTCAAGGCAATGTTGAAGTAGTTGACATTGTACTCCAGTGGGGATATAGCAGAATAGGCAGTGGTGATAAATAAAGATCGTTGGGTCAGAAAAGTGGAATAACCGACCTGAGACCTCACAGGTGGAACAGCACATTGTGATCAATGATAAGTACCAAAGTATAGCCAACCTGATCAACTCTTATTATCACCACTGTTGTGGAACAGATTGAAGTTTTCATAAATTCATAGAATTTCAGAGTTAATAGATCTTTGGGGAGATATAAAATACCTGGAAGTTCTATATATGAAAAAAACAGGCCTAAGAGGCCACAAAGCAAAATATAATGGAATAAGTGACTAGAACCCTAACCCCAAGACTTACACTCTGGCCTCTGTATATAATATATTATCATATCGAAAATTGTTTTTTTACCAAGAACTTAAAATTTTAAGACATGTCACATTGAGAATATTGCCATGTAGATTTCTCACTTCTGTCTTTAACATTATCATTCCATGTCTACATTAATTAGGAATTAGTCTGGAAGGAGACATTAACACACTTGTTTTAAGGAGAAATATAAACTAGGAGAAAAAGTACTGAACCTGAAATCACGAGAGAATTAAGATTGTATCCTCTCTCTGAACTTTACCAGCTATGTGACCATGAGCTAGACCCTTAGTTTTTTTGAATCTCAGTTTTCCTCATCTGTAAAATGGGAATGATGTTTATACTAACTACATCAGAAGGTTGTTGCAAAGAAAAATCAAATATTGAAATGAAATGAATCATTTTATCATAAATGTGTGCATTCCTGCTGAGAATAAATATTGCAATTCATGTGTGTCTGTTCCCATGTCCTTCTATAAGTTCCAAATAAGAGATCCATCCCCAGTGATGAAGTCTTTTTTACTTTCTCTGGATATCAAGAGTATACTGAGTCACTCTAGCTATCTATCCCTTACCTCCAACGCTTGTCCAATTCAGCCAGTTTTCCTATCATATATCTCTTAAAAAGACATCATCATGTACATTTTAAAGTACATTGTTATTAACAGGTTGGATGGTGTTTAAGTTCTAACTCTATAAGGAGCAACTAGATGGCACAGATGATAGAGTGCCAGGCCTGGAGTCAGGAAGACTTATCTTCACAAGTTCTAGTCTAGCCTCAGATATTTCTTATCTGTGTGACCCTAAGCAAGTCATTTAACTCTGTTGACTTCACTTCTTCATCTGTAAAATGAGGTGGAAAAGGAAAAAGCAAGCCACTCCATTATATTTGCCAAGAAAAAAGCAAATAGGGTCATATTCTTATTGAAAAATTGCTGAACCACCACAACAATATAAGGAGAGCTTCTACTGAAATTTGCTTTACTTCTAAAGGGTTTGGGATCAGATAGATTCTACCCATCCCAACAGAATCTGGGTTTGATGAACCTACATGATGCTTCTGAGGACAGGGTTTTAAAAGGAGTTGAGAAGTCTAAAAAGAAGATAAAGGGGAAAAAAGGAAACCTCCAGATGAAAAGACTTCACTAGATCACCCAGCCAGAGTTCAGAAAAATGCTTTCTAACCATTCTAATAAGCAGTCTTGCATTGGCTGCTCTTTGAAGCCTTGCATCTTCTATGCTGGGAGCAATGATTGTAGCAAATGCATGTTCTTTTATTTTTAATTTTTAAATTATTTTGTTGTCATGCAAAACACACTTCTACATTAGTCACTGTTGTTAGAGCAAACTATAACCAAAACCCCAAAATAAGACCATAAATACACTGATGTGAAAGATGACTCCAACAAACCTTTCTTTGGAGGTGGATAGCATTCCCCATCAAGAGTCTTTCAGGGTTGTCCCAGGTCATTGCATTGCTGAGAGTAGCCAAGTTTTCACAAATGATTATTGTCTAATATTGCTTTTACTATGTACAATGTTCTCCCAGTTCTGCTTATCTCACTCTGCCTCAGTTCCTGCAGATTTTTCCAGATTTATCTAAAATCATCTTCTTTATTTCTTATAGCACAATAGTATTATGCAAAAGCATATTCTTTAAGAAGATAGTCCCATGACTAATAGCATCCAGGACTCCACCATCAAGATGCAGCATATTTTGAAATCATTAGAAGGACAAGTTGTTAACTCACAATGTCTTCTCCCCTAAAATGTGTCCTAGGCCAATAACATGGACTTAGTCCAACACTAAGAGTCTGGAAACTGGCTGGACTAATAACATTCCACAGAAAAAAAGAGAGTTAAAAGGACTGGGAATAGCTTAGTTTGATCCACAAGCAATGAGATTATTTATTTTCCCCATTTTGCTAAAATAAATTATATTTATATATTTTAATGCTTCCTACATTTCCCCTTTGTGTCTTCCCTTCTCACCTCCCATTTCTTATTACAAAGAATATAAACCAGGGGATAGCTAAGTGGCTCACTGGACTGAGAAATAAGCATAGTGTGGGGAGATCCTAAATTCAAATCTGATGGCAGACACTTCCTAGCTCGATGAGCCTGGGCAAGTCACTTAACCCCCATTGCCTAGCCGTTACGACTCTTCTGTTTTGGAGCTGATACACGGCATTGATTCTAAAGTGAAAGGTAAGGGTTTTAAAAAAAAAACAGATAGAGGAACTGAGTCAAAGAATCATAAATTTTATAGGAGAAAAGGATTGAGACTAAAATATAAGGTAAGTGCTTATTTATATGTGTGTATGCCATTCCTTATAACAAAGAATTAAAAGAAAAAGGGGAAGAAAAGAAAAAAAAATTGGCAAAACCAGATTTTAAAATCTGATATATATAGCATTCTACAACTATGGACTCCATCCTCTCCAGGAGGAGGTGAGTTCTCATATAAGATATTGAATGCTGGTATATCTTCCTGATCTTATTCTGTATGTCAATTCTGAGTAGATTATTCTTTTTCACCTGAACAATGTGATAGTATGTGATCGATATAGTTTCTAGTCATAAGGAAGAAATTCAGTGGGAATGGAGGCTTAATGTTTTATTCTAGTCGAGATGAACCATGTTGTGATAACTTGTATGTAGCATCACTGTTGCATCTGAAATATTTTTATCTCTTTACATAAAAGGTATTGTAGCAAACATTAAAAAATTATCACCAAATGCATGATGAAATGTGGAGCTACACTGACTCATGTTCACTTTATCATTACATAATCACATAAACTCACTCCCAGATCTTGAGAAGGGAGAAAAGGAGGCAGACAGTTAGGAGAGGGAGAAGATTAAGGACCGAGGAAATGGGAAGTTGGTTTTCCTCTTCAGATACCTTTTCCATTTTCTTGTTTTTGAAAAATAGTACATTCTGTTTTGTCTTCACCGGATGGATTTAAGAGCCTGAAGTTATATGTTAAGAATACTATTCTAATATTCTTCTGTAGCAGTGGTTGAACCTAAGACTTCTCCTGTACCTGATTGCCAGTCTTAATGATGATTTCGCCCAAATAGTAATGTTGGCTGAACTATGCTTTGCATCCCAACCAATCCCTGTTTCCTCTAGAGAAGGGGGCAAGAAGGGCATGCTTTTCACCAGCTCTCATATAATGCATTGATGGATGGTACAACAGGTACATATAACTCCACTCTGAGCTAAAGCAAAACAGTAGTCAAAAGGCTTTCTTTTTATATCTCAAGATGGAGCACTGAATAATAATTCTTTCTTCCACTGAGGGTAAAAAATATATTTTTTGATGAACTGTGGAATCACACATTAGCTCAGGATGGTGGATTAGAGAAATACATGAATATTAATTTGCAATATTTTGAGTGGGACATGTTTATGGCAATTGGATGATTACTTACTGGTAATTGTGTCATAATAATGTTAGCTGTTTATATACAACCTGAAAAACAAATAACCCAGAGAGCTAAGAGCTGGCACTATCATCAGCAGCCTTTCAAAACCAAATCACACTTTGAAGACAAATACCTTCAAGAACCTAAAGCCAGACATTAGGAAGATATGACATTTATGCAGGTAGCGGTTCTTTAAGGGGGAAAATATAAGGTTCCTAACTGAAAAGGCAGCTTACTGAGCAGCAGAGCACAGAAGGAAAGCAATTTGGTACAGTGGAAAAAAATCAGTCCTCTAAGTGACTAAGGAGATAGAAATGGGAGTTCCTGGATTCAAAAGTGGCCTCAGACACTTCCTAGCTGTGTGATCCTGGGCAAGTCACTTGACTCCCATTGCCTAGCCCTTACCCCTCTTCTGTCTTAGAATTAATACTAATTATTATACTATGATATTATTATATTATGATATTAGTATCTATTCTAAGACAGAAATTAAGGATTTGTTTTTTAATGCAATTGGGATAGGTAGGTGTATCAAGATCCAAGTCTAGAGACAGGGGGTCCTGGGTTCAAATCTGCCCTCAGATACTTCCTAGCTGTGTGATTCTGAGCAAGCCACTTAACCCCGACTACTTAGCCCTTACTGCTAATACACATAAGCATTTATTGATTACTATATTGCAAGGTGTAGCTAACCTCTGGAAACACAAAGAAAAGCAAAAACTTGCTGTCAACCAGGACCTGACATTCTAATGGAGGAGAAAAAGGGAAAACAACTATATACATGCAAAATATTTACAATGTATATGAATTGTATACAGTATATGTAATGCTATATATAGCATAAATATGTACATATATGTAAATATATAAATTGGGAGTAATTCAGAGGGAAGATATTAGCACGGGGGGGGGGGGAGGGGGGCAGAGCTAGAAAGCACTCTTGCTAACTTTGGATTTAGAGAATCTGGGTTCAAATGCTATGTGACTTTAAGCAAATCATTCAACCACTGTGTGAAATCCCTTTAGTTCTCTATCTATGAGCTCTAATCCTATATGAATTAACCTAGGTTAAAGTCTTCTCCCATGGAAAGACCAGTAGTTTTCCATTCCTTTCAGTGACAAACTGGTCATTTGGATGCATGGATTCTTTTTGTTTTTAAGATCCTTTCCTTCTATCTTAGACTCAGTACTAAGTATTGGTTCCAAGGAAGAAGAGTGGTAAGGGCTGTAAGGGCTAGGCAATAGGGGTTAAGTAATTTTCCCAGGGTCACGCAGCTAGAAGTGTCTGAGGCCAGATTTTAACCCAGAACTTCTCATCTCCCAGTCTGGCTCTTTATCTACTGAGCTACCTAACTGCTCTTGAATGGGTGAACTCTATGGTTTGAGAATTCAAAAGATCCTTCAAGAATTAGTAATTGGGGGCAGGGAGTTTAGAGGCATTTCTTTTTTTCCCCAATTACTGGAAATCATTTTGTTGCAAGTATATATTTTGAAGTCCAATAAAGTAGAAGCTCAGGCTGTTAGTGTAATAAATATTCATTCTGGAATATACAATGACATTTACATTAAAGGTACCCTGGCAAGGAGGCTATGGTCTGCAGCATTGAATTTCAAGGAAAAGGAGATGTGAATTACAGAAAAGAAATAATTATTTATAATAAAAAAGATTATATTTTGTCATGTGTTATTCCATAATTTCAGTCTTATTGATTTTAGAAAGACATATCCAATACCTTGAAAATATATAATTTAAAATTCCCTCTCCAAAATATTTTCATATCTTTTGTAACTGGATTTCTTCCTTTCCGCATTTGTTATATATTAATCTCTGCTTTTCTTATTGTTTCAAATTTCATGTTACTTTTTGATAATGGAATTTCTGGACTTTTGTTTTCTAGCTCTCTTTCTTTTCTCATCTATATACCCAAAGGAATATATATATATATATATATATATATATATATATATATATATATATATATAAGCAGTTGTGGCTCAGTGACCACTGAGCCTGAAATCAGGAAGACCTGAGTTCAAATCTAGCCTCAGACACTTCCTAGTCACATGACCCTCAGCATATCACCTAATTTTGATTGTCTAAGAAAAAAACGATCCATTGATCCATTGTAAAAGGAAATGTCAAACTACTCCAGTATCTTTGCCAAAAGAATCTCATGGATAGCTATGGTCCATGGAGTCACTAAGAATTAGACACAACTGAATGATTGAACAACAACAACACTCAATGAGTAGAAGAAGTGAGAGAGCCAGTATGATAGTGAAGAAAGAATATAAAGGTGATTCTATAAAATAGTTGTTTTGTTTTGTTTTTTAAAGAATTCTATAGAGCAGGGGTTCTTAATCTGGAATTTGTAAACATTTTTTTTAAATACTTACCTTCTGTCTTAGAATTGATACTAAGAAGTGCCTTACCATTCTTCTGTCTTGGAACCAATACATAGTATTGATTCTAAGGCAAAAGGTGAGGGTTTAAAAAAAAAAAGAAAAGAAGAAGAATGGTAAGGGCTAGGCAAATGGAGTTCAGTGACTTGCCCAGGGTCATACAACTTGGAATTATCTGAAGTCAAATTTGAATCCAGGACTTATTATCTCCAGACCTGGCTCTCTATTCATTGAGTCACCTACCTACCCTATCACAAGGTTTGCAAACATTTGATACCTATTTTTCAATATAATTGATTTCCCCTGTAATCCTATGTGTTTTATCTTATACAGTACTTATTATTAAAGTTTCCTCCTCCCATCTCCTGCTAATTTTTCTGGAAAAAATCAGTCTCCGTTGGAGAAGAGGAGAAGAAATTCTAGAGAACTTTATTTATGTCTCTAGGTATAAGCCACAAATGGACAGACCCATAAGGACACACATAACCAACATGGGTAACATAAACACATAAATGCACAGTCTATAGTAACTTTTTAAGTATTGCTGTAAGACCAGCCTGGGGTGCTTATTTGGGTTTATGAAGGTAAGAGATCAGTGATAAAGTATAACAACCTGTTTGGCAAGTTATAGCTCACATGAATCCTCCTTTTCCCCCAGGGGTATTCCTCAGATTGAAGTAACATTTGACAATGGCACAAATGTCATTCAGAATACTTTTTATGGGCATAAGAGCATAGACAAAAAGAATGAGATCATCATCGCCAATGACAAAAGTTGTCTGATCAAAGAAGACTTTGAGTATACAGTCTAGGAGGCTGAAAAATAAAAGGATAAAGATAAGAAGGAGAGAGATAAGATGCCATCCAAGAACTTTCTTAAATCTTACATTTTCAACATGAAGGCTACTGCAAAAGATGAGAAACTCCAAGGCAAAATTGGTTTGGAAGACAAACAGAAGATGCTTGACAAATGCAATGAAATAATCAATTGGCTAGATAAGAACCAGATTGCTGAGAAGGAAGAATTTGAGCATCAGAAGAAAGAAATGGAGGGCTATAATCTCATCATTATTAAGCTGTACCAGAGTGTAGGACGCATACCAAGAGGTTCAACTTCTGGTTCCCAGGGGGAGGAACAGCCCCATCTGGAGGTACTTCTTCCAAATCCACCATTGAAGAGACTGACTTAAATACACCAAAAGAAAGAACATTCCACAAAGCTTTCCAAAAATTAAAGAACTCCAATTTGCAGCCAAGGCAAAAACAGTTAAAAGTAGCATTTAAGCTACTGTGTAAATCTGGCATTCTAAATACTTGAATGTATGCAAAGAGAGGCTGATAGGTTGTTCTGTGGATAGAGAGCTGGGCCTGGAATCAGCCTCAAACACTTAGCTGTATGACCCTAGGCAAGCCCCATAAGCTCTATTTGCCTCAGTTTTTTCATCTGTAAAATGATCTGGAGAAGGAATGGCAAATCACTCTAGTATCTTTGCCAAGAAAATCCCAAGTGGGATCATGAAGAATCAAGACATACCTGAAATGACTGAATAAAAAAGAAAGGGGAAAAAAAAGGGAGAGAATTGAACATTGTACTTTATCAGTACTATAAACAAGTGGAAATACAATTATTGTTCTAAAGATTAAAATCTATTTAAAATTGGCACCATAAAAATTTGTAATTAAAATCTTACTGAGGAATTCATGTTTCACCAGACTGCTAAAGCAATCTGATACACCAAATAAATGAATGAATGAATGAATGAATGAATAAAAGTTGAGAAGCTGTCCCCTTAAGTAGAAGCATAAAAAGATAAGATATCGAAGTAATCTCATCCCCTTTCCCAACAGAAAAATGTCAAGGAATGTGCTGATAAGTCTTTAACAAGTGACTCTTGGGGGAAAAACAAAATGTGTGCAATACACTTTTAAGTTTAATCTGCATTTTAACATTTCTCCATCACTTCCTTGTGTCTCAACAAGATAATAAACCAAGCCCTGATTTGTAGAATTTTCAGTTTCCAAGGATATGGGTCCAAGCTAGCTCCAGTACAGTTCTGCATATGACCAGCATTGGGTAGCTTTTTCTTTTTTTTTTTTTTTAACATTTATGAACAACCCAAGCAAAAGCCTGTGTAAACAATAGAACTTGAGATATAGTGGAAAGAGAAGAAGACTGGGCTTAGAGGACTTGGGTTTGAATCCTGGCCCCTCTCTGAGCCTCCTTTTTTTCTGTCTCTAAAATAAAGGGATTTAAGGGGCACCTGGGTGACTCAGTGAATTGAGAACCAGGTGCAATACACAGTATTGGTTCTAAGATAGAAGGTAAGGGTTTTTAAAAAATAAACAAATAAAAATAATAAAATAAAATAAGGGGTTTCAGATTGAATTGCTTGTCAGCTCCAGGAGAGGGGAGGGATCACTTGACTTTGGAAAACTTATATGGAAGTTTGTTATTTAAATTAATTAATTAAAATAAAATAAAACAAAGGGGTTTGTCCTAGTCAGTCTCCAAGAATTCCAAATGCTGTGATCTCTATAAAACCAAGATTTGTTCTCCTCTTCCCAGGTGAATTCATAAACCACATGTCTCCTTGCTGAAAATTCAGGACAGAAGGTTGGGATGAATTAATCTTAGAAAGAGATAAGAAGCAAAATATCTGGAGTCTCCCTTAGCAACCACTGAGCACCTCAAGAATATGTACCCATCAACAGCATTTGAGCCACAACAACACATTACCTCTTGAAAGAGGTATTTGGAGCCTGTATTTGGAGGTCTTAAGAGATAAAGCCTCATTTAAGTAAATATCATTTAGATAAGCTTTCCACTCCCTCTTTTCTCTTTCCCACATATACTTGTCTAAATAGTGCATCCATCCTTTGGTACACTAAAGGTGTCCTTCTTTGACATTTGCTGAACCCTCTTTGCATACAGTCACAGCATCTCTCAGAGGGCTAACAAACCTGGGAGGAAAGAGCTAAGCATATAAAGGTAACAGATACATGGAACTGGAGTTTGAATGAACTTGTGGGCAAAACTAAAACCGGCATTGCCTTCTTCACATCTGGTGTCTTCCTACTTCCTTCCCAGCTATCAGAATTCCACTATTATTTGGAACCTCCAAGGTGCTAACCAATCCCAATCCCCTGGGAAGCTGCCCACAGAACTTATGTGGCTGTCTCAGTCCCATACCTAAGAACAGTGAATAAATGGGACTTCCCTGGTCGGCTGTGGTCGGCTGGGTGATGCCTGTTTCTGGATCAAGCTCATGATGAAAGCATTTTCTCTGGGCTTCTTGCCTGCTTTTGAGAACAACATATTTATGCCTTGATTTTGCCAGCTTGTTATCTATGCTAGATGCCCAGCTTATAATCAAAGTGTTCAAACTAGAAACAAAAGAATAAGAGAGATTGAATCTGGAGGTCTGATTCCTTGAGGGACCTCTGGGTCAAGTCATTTGGCTTCCTTGTTCCTCAGTTAGACCTAATGGAAAATTGAGTGGAGTTCCAGGAGGTGCCACAGTAAAAGCCAGAAACTCCATTTGAACTTTTAAGCTTCCCCCAGGTAAATAAATCACCTCAGTACAGATACACTTGGAAAACCGATTTGGCCACTTTGTCTGCTGAATATCACTTCAGAGGAAGAGAAAATGTTCACCTCACACACGTTGCATTAAAAAAGCATTAACTGTCTGAGGCCAGGATGAGGGAGCAGGAGAAATTTACAGTTAAGGATTAAGCCACTAATAGCTGAAATAAGAACCTGGCTTTATGTATCATCTTCGGAGCAAAGATCCCAGAGAGTTCGTATTTCAAATAAGTTCACCTCTCCCCACATACTTACCCATGGCAAGTCTTACGACTCTCCAACCATCACACTCAGCATGGGGCTCACCCCCGCTCTCCCAGGTGGTCCACGGCTGGCTCCTTACAGCACTCTTGTTTGTGATAGAGCTTAGTGCCTGTGCTCGTGTTTCTGATGCAAATGGATCATTTAATTAGAGGTTTAAAGGCATTTAAAAAGTCAAGGTGGCACAGCAAATCCAAAGTCAGCTTCAGAAAGGGAAAGACCAAGCAAGAGTCAAATCTTGATTCTGACATAAATCCGGCGGGCAACCCGGCAGCAAAGTCACTTCATTTCTCAGTGCTCCCCAGAGCCAGGCAACTATAGACATAGGGGAGAGAGGAAGAAGATTATTCTAATGATAGGGGACACCATTGGAATCAGAACCACAGGTTAAAAAAAGGATTTTTCAGAAATGTGACAGAGGCAGCTAGGCTGCACAGTCCTGGTGTTGGGAGGATTCGTGTTCAAATGTGGTCTTGGAATCTTCCTAGCTATGTGACCTTGAGCAAGTCATTAACTCCAGTTGCCAAGACCTCACAGTCATAGAATTGATATTAAGACCGAGGTAAAGTTTTTTTTTTTAATAACAATAATAGTAATAGGGATTTTTTAATAAAAAATTATTTAATGAGGGGACTTGTCAGCAAAAGCGAGAAACCCTGACAAAGTTTCTGTGAAGCAGCCAACTCTAAAAGAAAGTCTTGCATTAAGGGTTTGATCCTAGAAAAGACAACACCAAGTCAACTAAGGAGATACTATTTATTTTTTAAACTTTATTTTTAATTATATTTAGTCAATTTAGAACATTATTCCTTGGTTACAAGAATCATATTTTATCCCTCCCTTCCCTACCCGTACCTTTCCCATAGCACACATGGAATTCCACTGGTTATTACATGTATCCTTGATTAGAACCTATTTCCATGTAGTTGATGTTTGCATTGGGATGTTCATATAGAATTTATATCCCTAGTCATATCCCCCTAAATGAATGTAGTCAAGCAGTTGTTTTTCTTCTGTGTTTCTACCCCCACAGTTTTTCCTCTGAATGTGGATAGTGTTCTTTCTCATAGATCCCTCCAGGTTGTTCAGGATCACTGCATTTCCACTAATGGAGAAGTCCATTACATTCAATTGTACTACAGTGTATCAGTCTCTATGTATAATGTTCTCTGAATTCTGCTCCTTTCGCTCTGCATCAATTCCTGGAGGTCATTCCAGTTCACATGGAATTCCTCCAGTTCATTATTCCTTTGAGCACAATGGTATTCCTTCACCAACATATACCAAAACTTGTTCAGTCATTCCCCAATTGAAGGGCATCCCCTCATTTTCCAGTTTTTTGTCACCACAAAGAGCACAGCTATGAATATTCTTATACAAGTCCTTTTCCTCATTATCTCTTTTGTGTACAAACCCAGTAGTATTATGGCTGGATCAAAGGGCAGATAGTCTTTTAGCACCCTTTGGGCATAATTCCAAATTGCCCTTCAGAATGGTTGGATCAATTCACAACTCCACCAGCAATGCATTAATGTCCCAACTTTGCCACATGCTTTCCTACATTCATTACTTTCCATTGCTGTCATGTTAGCCAATCTGCTAGGTGTGAGGTGGTATCTCAGAGTTGTTTTGATTTGCATCTCTCTGATTATAAAAGATTTAGAACACTTTTTCATGTGCTTATTAATAGTTTGGATTTCTTTAACTGAAAATTGCCTATTCATGTCACTTGCCCATTTATCAATTCTCCAGTGGCCTGATTATTTTGTACAACTGATTTAACTCTTTATAAATTTGAGTAATTAGACCTTTTTCAAAGATTTTTCTAATGAAGATTGTTTCCCAATTTGTTACTTCCATTCTAATTTTAGATGCATTGGTTTTGTTTGTACAAAACATTTTTAATTTGATGTAATCAAAATTATTTATTTTACATTTTGTGATTTTTTTCTAACTCTTGCTTGGTTTTAAAATCTTTCCTTTCCCAAAGGTCTGACATGTATAGTATTCTGTGTTCACCTAATTTACTTATAGTTTCCTTCTTTATGTTCAAGACATTCACCCATTCTGAATTTATCTTGGTATAGGGTTTGAGATGTTGATCCAAAACTAATCTCTCCCCTACTGTCTTCCAATTTTCCCAGCAGTTTTTATAAAATAGTGGATATTGGTCCCAAAAGCTGGGATCTTTGAGCTTATCATAGAAAGTTTTGCTGAGGTCACTTACCCCAAGTCTATTCCACTGATCCTCCTTTCTGTCTCTTAGCCAGTATCAAATTGTTTTGATGACCACTGCTTTATAGTATAGCTAGAAATCTGGGAATGCAAGGCCACCATCCTTCGCATTTTTTTCATTATTTTCCTGGATATTCTTGATCCTTTGTTCTTCTAAATGAACTTTGTTATGCTTTTTTCTAATTTAGTAAAGTTTTTTGTAGTTCAATGGGTATGGCACTAAATAAGTAAATAAGTTGGGGTAGGATGATCATTTTTATTATGTTAGCTCATCCTACCCATGAGCAGTTAATGTTCTTCCAATTGTTTAGATCTAGTTTTAATTGGGTGGAAAGTGCCCTTAATAAACTTCCCTTTCTGCCCCCTCCCTTTGTGTTCCCTTCTTATTTTTTAGGGTCTGTTAAATTCCCTCCCCCCTCTCCTTCCCTCCCTTTTTGTACTCCCTGTCCCCCTAACCCCTTTAGTTTTCCCTTCTCACTTTCCCTGTAGGATAAGACAGAATTCAATATCCCAAGGGATCTAGATGCTCTTCCCTCTCAGAATTTATTTCATTGAGAGTAAGTTTTAAGTATTACCTATTAGCAAACTCTTCCTCTTCTTCCCCTCCCCTTCCCATGTGTCTCTTTATGTGATAAAGATTATCCTGTTTATTTTATTTCTTCAAGTATCTCTTGTTGCCATCTTCGATTCCCCCATCCCTTTTTCTGTTTCTGCATATCATCTTATACCACTTATTATGCCAATCTCTTCCTGTGAATGATTCCTCTAATTACCATAATAGTGAATATAATTTTTGAGAGTTACAAATAGCATTTTCCCATATACTAATATGAATAATTTGATCTTATTGAAGCCCTAAAAGAAGAAAGTTTGAATAAAAAAAACACTTTTTCTCCTTTTCCCTTTCTTATTTACCTTTTCATGTTTCTCTTGATCTTTGTGTTTGGATATCAAACTTTCCACTTGGTTCTGGTCTTTTCTTTAAAATACTTAGAAATCTTCTATTTTGTTGAATGCCCATACTTTCCCCTGGAAGTATATAGTCAGTTTTGATGGATAGGTGATCCTTAGTTGAAGACCCAATTCTCTTGCCTTTCTGAATATCATATTCCAAGCCTTGTGGTTCTTTAATGTGGAAGCTGCCAGATCTTGTATAATCCTGATTGGAGCTCCTTGATATCTGAATTTTCCTCTTTTTTGCTTCTTGCAAAATTTTCTCCTTAGCTTGGAAGCTCTTGAATTTGGCAATTACATTCCTGCGAGTTCTCTTTTGAGGATTTAGTGTGGAGGGTGTTCTATGAACTCTTTCAATGTCTATTTCCCCACCTTGTTCAAGAACATCAGGGCAGTATTTTTGGATAATTTCTTGTAGTATGATGTCAAGATTTCTGTTTATTTCTGGGTTTTCAGTTAGACCAATGATTCTCAGATTGTCTCTTTGTGCTCTGTTTTCCTGATCTGTCATCTTTTCAGTGAGATATTTTATGTTTTCTTCTATTTTGTCAGCCTTTTGACTTTGCTTTATTAATTCTTGCTGTTTTGCAAAGTCATTGCCTTCTATTTGCCTAACTGGACTTTAAGGACTGATTTTCTGCTATAATCTTTTGATTTTCCTTTTTGGTTTGGACTATCCTGCTTGTCATGGCTTTCAGCTATTTCTCCAATTTGGAGTTCTTGTCCTTTAAACTGTTATTTTCTTTTTGAACTATTTTTCACTTTTCTTGCCAGAAGGCTTCTATCTTTTTGATAAGCTCCAATTTAAATTCTTCAAAAGCTTGTGGACAATTTCCAATTTTTGGAAGGTTTTGATGCATTTATTCATATTTCCTCTTCTGTTTCCTCTGTATTCTGATTTTTTCTTCCATAAAAATTATCCAGGGTCAACCACTTCTTTTTTTTCTTGTTGTTCTGAAGTTGTTGTTCCTGGGCACTTTACTGTGGTGGTTTTTCCTTCCCTTTCCAGTTAGAAATCTGAGAGAGATGGGCAAGCTCTCTGTGTATGGAACTAAGGAGTATGGATTTTGGCTGAGGCCAGGTCTTGAGTCTCTGCAGCTTCCACTGTTTCCTGCCCCTGCCAGTGCCCATGGTCTGTGTTCCTCAGTCTTTTGGGGCCTCAGGACTAGCTGCTCTTAGGGGTAGATCCTTGGTCAGTAGATCAGTAGATCAGTCAGCTGCCAAGGACCCGGAGGGTCCCCTTGCTCACTCTCTGATTCTAGCACATGCTGGCTCTGACTCTGGCTCTGTAGGTGGGGTGGGGGAGAGTGGATCAGCTTGCATTTGGTGGGAGCTTTTACACCCCCTTATGGTGTGGAAATACCCAAATCCCACATACCTTCAATGCTGTGCCCTACTGTAAAGTTCCTTTGTTCATAGGAATTTGGGGGGGGGGTTGGCTTTTTGAGGTAGTCTGTTTCGGTATGTGGTGAAGATAGGAAGAGTCCTGCATCTAGACTGCCACCATGTTTACCAGGAAATTTGAGATCCTATTTATTTAGATGGCTCTTAGGTATGTGACTTAGAAAATACCATATGTAATCTAGGGAATTGCTCATGGGCTCAGAACTTTGGGTTTTACATATAATGGAGATTCACTGACTGGGTCCAAGAGGTCACTGTCTAGCTAAACAGATGCTGATTATATACAAGGAATTTCACTGGCCAAATTCAGATCCACAGAGCAAGTTTGCATATTGTTTTGCTGTATAACCTTCCCCTGTTTCTTTTGTCTGGAGTTGTTTCCATATGGTCTTTTCCATTAAACTGTGAACTCCTTGAGAGCAGAGAGTATTTTTTATCTTTCTTTGTAGCCCCAGAATCTAGTAGGATATCTGGCACATAGCTGCTCTAAGGGATATGTCATTGGTGGTCTCAGTCAGCTGCCAAGGACCCAGAGGTGCCCTCACTCACTCTAGAGGTGCCCCTCACTCACTCACTTATTCTAGCACATGCTGGCTCTGACTCTGGCTCTGTACGTGGGGTGGGGGAGGGTGGATAAGCTCGCATTTTGATGGAAGCTTTTTTACCACCTTATAGTGGTGGAAACACCACGTACCTTCAATGCTATGCCCTACTGTAGATTCCCTTCATTTATATGAATTTGTTACTTTTTTGGTCTTTTGAGGTAGTTTATATTGGTATGTGCTGAGAAGAGGAAGAGTCCTATGTCTATTCTGTCACCATGTTTACCCAGAAGACTTATTTATCATTTCTTATAGCATAGTAGTATTCTATCACCAACATGTATCATCCCAAGTGATGGATGTCCCCTCAAATTCCAATTCTTTGCCACTGAACACTTTTGTTTTTTTGAATTGAAAATTTTTATTTAATTAATTAATTTAGAATATTTTTCCATGATAACATGATTCATGTTCTTTCCCTCTCCTCCTCTTTTCTCCACCCTGTAGCCAACTCACAGTTCCACTGGGTTTTACTTGTGTCATTGATCAAGACCTATTTTCATATCATTGATATTTGCACTAGGGTGATCATTTAGAGTCGACATCCCCAATCATATCCCCTTCAACTCATGTGACCAACCAGTTGTTTTTCTTCTGTGTTTCTACTCCCATGGTTCTTTCTCTTGATGTGGATAGTGTTCTTTCTCATGAGTCCCTCAGAATTGCCCTGGATCATTACAATGCTGCTGGTAGAAAAGCCCATTGCATTCAGTTGGGCCACAGTGTATCAGTCTCTGTGTACAATGTTCTCCTGGTTCTTTGCCTTTCACTCTGCATCAATTCCTGGAGGAAATTCCAGTTCCCATGGAATTCCTTTATTCATTATTCCTTTCCCACAATAGTATTCCATCATCAACATGTAACCCAATTTGCTCAGCCATTTCCCAACTGATGGACGTCCCCTCAATTTCCAGTTCTTTGCCACTGAGCACTGTTCTTGATGATGATGAAGATATAAAATTGAAATACACGGACCTTATAGTCTAGGAGTTTAAGCTCTTTATACTAAATATCTATAACATACAGTATGACAAGTTCATTAAACAATTACAAAACAAAATGCTTTGCAGAGCATTGAAGTGAATGTTGAGGGAAAGAATTAGAGAAGCCTTCATGTAAAAGATAACATTTGAATAGGGCCAACTTTAAATATTAGGCAGGAATCCAGCAAATTAAGAACCTGAAGGATCATAGGGTTAAGTATATGGAGAGCTACAAAGCACCTTAGAGGTCATCTAGTATCCCCAAATTCCCTCTACCACGCTGAGAAAAGTGAGACTCATAGAGATTTTTAAATCCTTACCTTCCACCTTAGAATCAAAACTACCCAAGTAGTAAATGGTTCTTAGGTGTCTAGAGCTAGCTTTGGTGATTTCTGTGATGCTGCTAAATAGGAGAGCTGTAACTGAACTCCGGACCTCTGACTTCAAGGTTAGCATCCCTTCTGCATCACCATCTTGCTTCCAAGAGGGCATTCTGGGCAGAGAAAACAGCACGGGCAAAGGTACAGAGCCGGAGGGATGTGGGGTGCATCGGAGTATAGAGGACAACAATATACTTTGGCAAAGTGTATGTTTGAAGAGAGGAATAATGTGAGATGATGCTGGAAATGAAAGATGCCTCTTGGGTAACTTGAAGAGATAGTACAAACATTCCATTTCTTCCCTCAATTGAAGGTTATGCATTCATAATAACCTTTAAAGTGAAATGTTTCTAAAGGCTAAAATGGCATGTATAGAACTGCTCCCCAGGGTAGGAAGCTATCATGTGCTTTGAAATTTAATGAGCACCTAGAGTGCCCTCTGTCGGGATAAGGGAGCAGAGTTGTATTCCTCAGACTTGTAGCCTCTGGGCAGAAGCTCTGTGTTCTATTATTTTCTTCTGCCCTGAAAGTTGAACCACTTAGGGGTTGTGTGTATAATTGAAAGGTTGTTTCACTGGACCGAGAAGGGATGGAAGGCAGAGAAGCCACATGGCTTTGTTAAGGTCTCACTGCACTGCACTAACATCCATAAGATAATTAATACAAGGGAAACCATTCAGAAGATGGGGTTTGCATTCATAGGGCGATTGCTTATTTTTTTTTCTCGTTTACAGTCGGGCAGCTTGCTATTTGCGATCGTCATATGCCCAAGGTAGTAATCTAAAAGCGGCATGCAATACATAGCAGAAAACTATTCTGAAGAAATTTGCTCCTAGGCTGATGTATTTGTATTGACTTCACTAAAACCAATTGCAAATCTGTGTTACAGTGTTGGGGTTTTTTTTAAGTCACATATGGAAAATGCAAATGATTATAGAAAAGGGATGTTTATTCTGTGGAGGAAGGATGTCTTGCCAAATAAGAGGGTGGGATGAGAAAAGGACAGGAGTGATATACCAGCCATCCTTTAAGGATGGTTCTTCCTCCATCAGATCTTCCTGGTCCTCTTAGCTAGAAGACTTCTCTCCTTTTGAACTCTCATAGGATTTAGATTCCTCTACTTACTTATCATGTTATCCTTCTTTCTTTATGTTTGAATCTTTTCCAGTAGAATATGAGCTCCTCAAGCTCAGGAACTTTTTTCCCCCACCCTTGTCTTTATGTCCTTAGTACTTACCCTTTCAGAGACCAAGTGCTTACTAAATATAAGTTATTGGGCAGTTAAGGCAGTTAGTTGGTGCAGTAGATAGAGCACTGCCTTCATCTTCTTGAGTTTAAATCTGGTCTCAGACACTTACTAGCTGTGTGACCCTGAGCAAGTCATTTAGCCCTGTTTGCCTCAGTTTCCTCACTTGTAAAATGAACTGAAGAGGAAATGGCAAACTACTCCAGTATCTTGATTGAGAAGATCTCAAAAGAGGTCATGAAGAGTTGTGCATGGCTGAAAATTAAACAAGTTAATGTTATTTTCCCTAGGAAAATGCATGGTCCTAAAGGTATGCACTGTTTCATTTTTGTCCATTTTATTCCTTGAGCCTTGCATGTAGTAGGTACTTTATTTTTTCATGGTAGGTACTTTAATGGAATTGATAGAAAGTGCTTGATAAATATATATTGATGGATTAGTTGTTTCAACTACATACAAAGAAGGAGCTGTGGCAAAAAAACAGCCTTTCTCAAACTTTTCAGGATCAGTCAGTACCTCTTCACATTCTTAAACATTATTGAGGGCTCCAAAGAGCTTTTATTTAGGTAGATTATATATTTGGGTTCTTGGAAATTAAAGCTGATATACTTAGGAATATTTACTTACTAAGTAATGTGAAAATATAATAAACCTATTAACATGTTTTTTTTTAACCTTTACCTTCCATTTTAGAATTAATACTGTATACTGTTTTCAAAGCAGAAGAGTGGTAGGGCTAGTATCTAAGGCCAAATTTGAACCCAGAACTTTCCATCATTAAATTTGGCTTTTTTTTTTTAACCCTTCCCTTCTGTCTTAGAATCAATTGACTCTAAGGTAGAAGAGTGGTAAGGGCGAGGCAATGAGGATTAAGCTATTTGCCCAGGGTCACACTGCTAGAAAGTGTCTGAGGCAATTTGAACCTAGGAGCTCCCATCTCTGGACCTGGCTCTCAATCCACTGAGCTTCCATTTGTTCCAGTCCTTACATGTTAATATAACATTTTAAATGAAAAGTTACCATATGTCCTCAAACAAAATATATCGGTAAGAAAAGGGCATGGCTTTATGTATTTTCTTTTTTGGAAATCTGGCTCAATAGGAGACAACTTGATTCTTATATCTGCTTCTGCATTCAACCTCGTGTAAAATGTTAACTTGGTTGATATATATGAAGAAATTCTGGCCTTGCACAGATAATGTAGCTAGAAATAGGAAGACAATTTTAGCAGGCAAACACCATCTTAGTATTATCATGAAAATGGTTTTGTCCTTGTGGACTTCCTAAAAGGGTTTCAGGGACTCTGGGAGCCTAAGAACTACCCTTAGCGTTCCACCAGGATAGTGGATACTGAATTTAAGGTTATGTCAATGGAGAGATTTTTCTTATAGTTAGCTCTCCATCCCATGAAATCCTAAGTCAAGACCAAAAACAAAACAAAACAAACATAACGAACAAATGAGTTCACTCATATATGGGGGAAAGTTTTTATTGTCTTTTTCTCTGCTTGTTTTTGTTCCAGTTTTATGTAATATGAATATTTGGGCTGAGATCATTACCACCCTCTCCGTGACTTGTTTATTCAGCATACCTGGCACATTCTACTGGTCTTTATCAAGGAAGCAGTCCCAAGGTAACAATGGGAATATCTTCATTATTAACATAATAAGAAGGAGGCAGCCAGCTTGTAGAAATTGTGTCTGCATATTTCTGGAATCTGCCTTGTGTTATCTGCCTTCTGCTAATTAGACTCCAGCTAACAACAGCAGAGATTCTAAGAGGGAAAAGATCCACAGGATTATAGTAACATTTTATGACAGCCACTTAGGGATCTGCTTAGCTGTCTCAGCTGAGATTTCTGCCTGAGGTACCAGGTCAGAGAAAAACAACCCCGAACCAAAAAAAACCCGGGAGAAAAAAAAACCCCAACAACAACAAAAAAACTGTACTGCAAAGCTTCCATATGTTGCTTTGGAGAATGTGTGCCAAACCAACAGATGTGTACCTCTGGTAGGTGATTATACCTTACTGAATCCCACTTCTACCTCTCACCCATGCCCAAGATTATCATTTACTTGTTGGGGGTGTCTTAAAAAAGGCAGCCTGGAAGTGGAGGGAAAGAGGGTGACTAGAGATTGTGACCCCATCAAAATGGGACTTTTCTTCCCCAACATTCCTCTTCTTTACTGAGTTACAATAGCCTATGATTTTCTCGGCTATTGAAGGCTTCTTGAATAGTTGTTGGGGGCAGAGAAGCAGATGTTCCTGTGGAATAGAAATCTTCACATCATAGACCTGGGGCCTGGAACTCTTCTAGTATGCCCTTTCCTTTCAAGCTCTTGTGCAGTTACTTTTCTACTTGACTTCAAGTTCAGACTCCTGTCCTTTTCCTGCTGCCTGAAGTTAGAATCCCTTCTCCTTCCTTAGGTCCTGAGACTGTCATAATGGTCAAAGACTCAGCATATTAGAGCTAGAAGATAATAGAGATCCAAGGTCC
This sequence comes from Monodelphis domestica, assembly GCF_027887165.1. Classification (NCBI taxonomy): domain Eukaryota; kingdom Metazoa; phylum Chordata; class Mammalia; order Didelphimorphia; family Didelphidae; genus Monodelphis; species Monodelphis domestica. The sequence goes on along the minus strand of NC_077227.1, from coordinate 237,597,477 downwards.
ATTATTACCAAACCACTATCTCCAGTCTGGATCATTGTGTACTTGCCCCAGGTAGGCCATTTACTGCCTCTTGCTTCAGAGCATCCACTCAGGTCTAAGAGTGAGGGAATAAGATGGAATTAATCAAGAACTTTTCGAGTTGTGGTGAGGGTATAGGAGAGGATGAAAGAAGCCATACTTCTGGCCCCTGGCAATGGAGCAAGATAAAGGGGGAAGGCAATCTCAAATATTCAATTCAACAAGTATAGTAATAAAAGATATTTTATAGCAATTTAAAGCATGCAAAGCGCTTTACAAATATTTCATTTAATTCTCATCTCAAAGCTTTATTATCTTAATTTTATAGATGAGGAAACTAAAGCAGTCAGATGAAGTGACCAGTCACACAGCTAACTAGGAAGTGAGTGAAGTTGGATTTGAACCTGGATCATCCTTGTTGAACTTCAGATCCAGCATAATCTTGCTGTATTTCCAGGCTATTGAACAAATATTGGTTAAGGACTTTCCGGGTTCATAACATCGAGCCAAGGGAATTCATTCCTGCCGTCAGGGAGCTTGCAACATAGGTGGTAGTGTGTGTGGGGTAGGGGAGAAACATGTTTCTAGACTACCATATCATCTCTCAAGTAACACCTTCTCCCAGCCATAATTTCCCTATGAACTTTGCCTCCACTGAATGCCCATAGCATTTCATTTGTAGCATTATTGTTACTTCTGTATTTTAGTTCCCCTTTTAGACTCAATCTTTCTTGGGACCAGAGATGGGAGTCTTATTTATCTTCAAGTACTCTCTATTTATCAAAGTATCAATGGATACTGGAGTCTACAGAGGGAAGCTCATTGGATTGTTTCTGTGTCACACATAGGGGGTAAGATGTGTGAGTATGAAAGGGATAAAGTAATTCTATTTTTTTTTCCTTTTTGGCCCTGACTATGATTTCAGAAATCCTTGGTGAACAAACTCTTTCCATTGCAGATTAGCTACTGTTCTACAAATTTAAAATTTTAGAGATTTGCCTAAGGGCTCATAAATTAACTGGCTTTCCCTGGGTCATTCAGCCAGTATATGTCAGAGGTAGGACTGGATCCCATTTTCTCCTTCACTTTTTGGCAACATCTATTGACTATTCCAAGTTGCTTCTCATTCTTAGACAAAGGAAAGATATTAAGGGAGACCTCTTAGCATATAGGACAAAAATCAGACAATGTATTCACATTCTAGCTTTGCTACTTGCTAAATGTGTGATTTCATCTTTCTGTTTTCAGGTACCTCAGTTGGAGTAGAAGACCTAGGAGGCCTTTTCTAGCTCTGGGGTCTCCTCAATCCCCATCTTAGATCCTGAATGAGTCTAGTTCTCATGAAAATCATGGGACTGATGGTCTTGTAGCACTCCTCAGCTCTCCTGATGGGTTGCTGACTCTCAGTGCTATCTGGAAAAAAGTACTATCCAGGTGGGGGGAAAGTTCGCCTTTCAATCCCCACTGCCCCCTGTCATTTTCTCCTTGTGAAAAACGCAATTGAAGGGCTTCTGTGATCTAACAAGTACTCTGTGAATCCCAGGGCTAAAATAGTTTCTCTGACAAGCTGGGATGAATGTTTGGTTTCAGAGCACAGTTGCATGTAAGGCATCAGCAATGATAAAAGGCTCTATTTCCGACAACAAGCAGTGGAATGGAAAACCAAAAAGAGAAGGAAAAAAAGAGAGTATCATAAAGGAGGCACTATAGCATGTCTGGCTCACTAATGTACAGCCATGTGCCTATTCTGTGAGGGAGCCAGGGCTCTCTTTCCAACCCCTCCTGGGAATGACTACAGTCATTGTTTGGATTCTATTTATGGCCCAAATCTGACTGCCTCGGCCTCCCAGTGGGGACTGGGAGGTAACTTTTTTTTATTTCCTCTCTTGACAAAATGGTTGTGGTACTTGGCAAGGTAAACAGGGGCTTCCCAGTCTGGCATTAAGAGTGGAAGGCTAAGGAGAAGTGAAGATGTCACAGAGAGCCACAGTGGGAGTGCGGTAGCTTCCATGCTGACAGGTCTATTCAGGGACAAAAATAATGGCTGTAGCCAGGACAAAGAAAATAATAACAATCATTTTAGGACCGAGGTGTATGGTAGGATTTTCTACCCTTTGGCCTATTTTTGGCTCACCGAAGAAGGTTCTTTCAGTGGATCCAGGTGGCTATTTAGAGCATCCTGTGGGGATGGAGAGTGGAGGGCAGTGTAATTGATGGGTATGGCCCCGATGCCTGCCCATCTTCATCTTTGCCTCAGAGGTTTCCTGTTCTTAAAAAAGAGAGAGAAAGAGAGAAAGGGGGTGGGGGAGAGAGAAACCTTTCAGTTCTGACAGTTATTTCCTTTATTTTTCACTGCCTTCCATTCCAATGAGGTCATATTTAAAACACATTACTGTCAATAGCAGGACAAAGACCACAGCAAATAATAGAAATGAATGCTTGCTTAAGAACAGGAAAGAGAAAAAGGATGATTTCCATGATTTACTTGTAACTCTGCTGCCTCTCCTAAACCTGACATTAATGGTGACACGGCTGATTGTCTTTACAACAACATTTGAAAATACAGTATAATTAATGTTTGCACATTTGGTTAGATTTGACATTTGAAGCACAATTTAAGGACGGTATTATTTATGGAGGATAATGAATAAACCGAGGATGGAAAGGTGTGCCATTCGACTTAATGAAATAGTCATGAGTGCTTATTTGTGAGCATGGATAAACACTCAACAGCAATCCTTTTGTGCTCAGGGAGCTTGTCTCAACTCCCCACACTAAGCAGGGTTGGTCTATGAGCATCTGGATGAGGCCTCAGAAGCACACCTAGGGAAGCCCGGGAAAAGAAGAGTTGATGATCCAGCTGGTGGCACACTGGACCAGCACTAAGCCAGATGCCCTGCAGGACTCTCAGAGCAAGTGGCAGCTGGCTGGATCATTTTTCAGGACAAATGTCAAACCAACAACCTAGGACAAATCCCTCCTGCTGCTGCCCCCCTACCCTTAACCCCATGGGTTTTTTGACATTTTCCAGTCTGGTGAATCAGATCTAGTCTCTTGACATTTTCTATTTTATCTGAGTGAAGCGCCTTCCCTTTTCTGTACTTTTGGAATGTGATATGAAATTTTTATATTTCATTTAGGTAAATGACAGGATTGAGGACTCTGACTTCTAATAGGTGTGGGTTCATGAAAAGTGGTTATGAGTCAAAAATCCTGATTTTGAAACCCAGATCTGCTACTTAATCCCTGGACAAGTCACCTTTTCCTTATTCATCCATCCATCTATCTATCTATCTATCTATCTATCTATCTATCTATCTATCTGTCTGTCTGTCTTTATCAATCTACCACTTATCTATCTATCTTGATCTATCACTTGTCTGTCTATCTATCTATCTATTTATCAGTCTATCTGTCAATCAAGGATAACAAAGAATAAGATTCACTGGAGAGGTAGTGACTTATCATGCAGGATTAGGGGAGGCCTTGGAGCCATGTATTACTGTGGAATTTCTTGGACCTCTAACCTGCAATCTATTGTCTTGACATCTACAGTTATTCTGCCCCAAATCACTGCATCAATATTGTAGCTCTACTTTCTATTACCATCTTGCTAAAACCCAGACATACTCTTTTTTTTTTTTTCCCCAGGTCTGGCCCAGTCCAGAAGTCCTTTTTCCCCTACAGGACCAATCTCAGATCCTAAATCTGACCTTTTGTACTCAAACCAAGATCTGAGCCTCAATACTCACTTTTTGTCCCAAGGACCTGCCCCTCATTTTTAGGACTAGAGTTTTCAGCATCAGGACTTTAAGGTTCCCTCTGGGGACCAATGACTCAGAAATAAAACTTCTTGTTAACCTCTCACCCTTGTGAAGGCCACTGACAGCACTTCTGATCTTCTTTTCTTTCCTAATGCTTAAAGCAGAACTGACTGTCCCTTTGCCTTTGCTGTTTCCAAGGCTTTTTGCTAGTGAACTCTGGCCAATAACTACTATAGTTCCATCCCATGACTAGCAAACTCCTACCTCTTTCTCTCCCAATCTAGATACTATAAATTACCTGCTTACCTAAGTAAAAAGTATCTCCCCCTCACCTTATCATGTTTCTACTCCTTGTTTTCTCATCCCCATTCATTTCAGTCCTTCCTTTCCTAAGTCCCAATCCAGCTCTGCCTGGTCTCTTGTTTGGGCTTCCCAGAAATTCCTGGAACCCCTTTCTATATTCTTTCCCTCTCTCATCTTTAGAAGCACTTAGGTCTTTTAAAGAAAAAAAAATACTTTCTATTTTTTTGACACCAATAGAGATCCTATTGCCTCCTCCAGAAGACACTGTATCCTTGGACATCCTCACCAGTACTGGGTGCATCTTCTTTTATACAAATTAGTCCAAGAGGAGGAATAGGCATACTCCTTTATGCCCACTAATACTTCCATATTCTTTCTCTGTCACTATCACTTAACTACATCTTCTTTTTTCTAATTTGCTCTTTCCAGTTCCTGGTCACAGTTTTCCAATAACTCTTAGGCAATTCTCCCTATTTTCTCAATGAGCAGTTGACTACTTAACTTATAATCTTCCTTCCCACCCCATCCTAGCTCTTAAAGTAGAGGACTTCAAAATACACTTCACTGATCACTCAAACACTCTGGGCATAGGGCTGGGTTTTTTCAACTTCTTCAGTTTCTGTGACCTTTATGGTCATGCCTCTTCAGTCAATAATATCAATATCAATCAATATCAATAAACTTTTATTAAGCATCTATTATGTGCCAGGTACTGTGCTTAGTGTTGAGTTTACAAAAAGAGGCAGAAGATAGTCTCTGTCCTCAAGGAGCTTAAAATCTAATGGAGGAGGCAAATTAATAAATGCATAAAGGAAGCAATATATAGCATAAATAGGAAATAGTTAATAGAAGGATGACACTAGAATTAACAAGGATTGGTAAAAGACCCCAGTAAAAGATGGGAATTTAATTGGCACTTAAAGGAAGTCAGGGAAGTCAGTAGGTAAAAAGCAGAGGAGGGAAAGATTTCCAGGCATCAGAGACAGACAGCAGAAGATAATGAAGATCTCAGGCTTTTTCACATATAAGTATTTCATTTCCATGATCAAGAACTTTGAAATTTATTTCATTGTAATCTTTTGTTTACCCTCATTACCCTGTGTCTCACTTTTCTTAAACTTATTCTTTATCCTGACAACTCTTATCATGACCTCTAAGTCTTTCTGTCCCTAATTGCTCTCCTTGGTCATCATTCCCTTCTCAAGTTTGACCTTATAATTAACTATATTAAACTTCTACTCTATTCTATTTTTGAATTCCTTGTGCTATCAACTCCTTGTCCCTTGCTAAACTTAACCTCTGGATTCTACCCATCATTCACCTTCTCCACTCCTACTCAGGTGCTGTTTACCTGTACTGGAGGAAGTTACCCAGTCATGTTGACTTAGTCCCTTACAAGTATATATTTTGTAATCTTAATCAGACCTTCATTGCCAAAAGGCAAATTATATTTGACTTTCACATTCGTCAGAGTGGTTGTTCCAAACCTTTTCTTCTTTTCTTGTCTCATGTATCCTCTACACCCACTTCCTAACAACATGAACCTAGCCTCAGACTTTACTAAGAAAATTTAGGCCATTTTCCAAGAGCTCCCTCTTCTCTTCTAGTCTACATTTCAAAACTCCTTTGTCAGTAGTCTCATCTTTTTCCTTCTTTAGTCCAGTAAACAGTGCTTTTTATTTCATTTCTTTTAGCAGACTGTTCTCACAATCATCACCTCCCTTTCTTTAAATTTCAACCTTTCCCCATCTACTGATTCATTCACTAATGTCTATAAATGTGTCTAGGGGGTCTTCCCCACCTAAGAAAACTTTCACTTTATCTCACCATTCCCTCAAGTTTTTATCCTATGTATTTTCTCCCTTTCACAATCAAACTCCTAGATTGTGGTAATCAAATATTTAAAAAATCTGTCTCTCCTTTGGGCTTCTACTTCTGTTCTTTTCATTCACTTGGTAAACCCATCACAGAATAGCTTCCAACCTTTTGGTTGGAAGTATCATTTGATAGATTTCTAACAGCATTGTCTGTTATAGCTCTTTCCTAACTTTGAAATGCTTTTAAATCTTCAAATTCAATGACTTTTTCTCAGTCTTCAACCTGATAACATTTGGCACAATCATTCACTTATTTACTTATTTGTTTATTCTTATCTCTCAGGGTTTTCCATGATTCTAATATGTTTTGGTTCTATTCACACTATTTTGTCAGCTCCTCAGTTTCCTTTATTGGATTGTTATCCGTGTACTACCCACTAACTGGTTATTCCCTAAACCCCTATCCTGAATCCTCTCCTATTAATTCTCTATAACCTGATTCTTCATTAGTTCATCAGCTTTCATGGTTTCAGTTGTTATGTTTTTGAGCATTGACCAATATACATATCTTCCCCATGGGCTCCAATCCTACATTATTAACCATGTATTAGATATCTTTTATTATATGTAGCATAATTAGCTCAAAGTCAACATGTCTAAAATAATTCTCATTATCTTTTTGTCTTTTCCTTTTTTTAAGGTTCAGTCAGTGATTTTCAAAATTGGATGTACACTATGGATATTATCATATCTCTGTGACCAAAGAAATAAAGAAGACACCTAATTTGATTTCTTGGATTTTACCATTCTGGGCAAAGGTCTCAAGGTATCTTCATGGTACTTAGTACTTAAAACAAACAAAAAAAACTCTTAAATTTTGTCTTAGAATCAATACTGCATTGATTCCAAAGCAGAAGAGTGGTAAGAGCTAGACAATAGGGGATAAACAACTTGCCCAGGGTCACAGAGCTAGGAAATGTCTGAGCCCATATTTGAACCCAAGACTTCTGTCTCTAGGTCTGTCTTTCAATCCACTGAGTCACCTAGCTGCCTCTACCCTTGGTACTTTTTAATAGCTTATGAAGGTGGTTAAACCTCATGAACTACTTGGGAGTATTGGTATACCTGGATGATATCAAAATGTTTACAAAGACATTGGCCGAACATGATGAAAGACTGTTAAAAGGGTTTGATTCACTCGATGAATTTAATCCAAAACTGTTAATGGATAAATGTTGATTTTACAGACCCTCTAGCAACTCTGTGAGCCCTATTGTGTCTTACCAAGCAGTGAACATTGACTCAGAGAAAATAATGGTGCTTCTCAAATGGCCCTGCCCAAAGAACTTTGGAGAATTAAGATTTTTTTTCCCTTAGGAAATGGAGGTTGTTATCATACATTTGGGAAAGAACTTTGTTGCTATTGCTAAATCATTCAGTGATCTCACTTTTGGATATATTATTATATTATTGGGAAAAACCAGAAACAGAAAGACAAGAAAGGTCAGTTTGCCCTAAACTCTCTGAAATAACTTAGAGATCATGAGAAAGAGAAATGTGAACAAGCTTTTAAAGTCTTGGCCAGCTGCCTCATATACACATAAATGGTAGCCTGTGCAGACTAGAACAAGTCTTTTGTGCTGCATACTAATGTAAGACTGGAAGGTGAGGTAGCTGGTATTTGGATTTCAAGAGTGAGCCTTATCGCAAAATCAAAGTATTAAGAAGCCTAACCCCTGATCTTTGGGTTCCTAAAGAAGAAAATGAAAAATTCACCAAAAAATAATTTTATGAATACAATCTCATCTGATCCTCACAACAATTCTGGGAGGTAGATGCTATTATCATTCCCATTTTACTAATGAGAAAACTAAGGTGGTCAGCATTTAACTGACTCTCCCAAAGTCACAGAGCTATTAAGTATCCAAAGTCAAATATGAACTTGGGTCTTCCTGATTCAAGGTCCAATACCCTATCCATAGTGCCATTTAGCTTCATTTAAAATTTTTTTTGATAATTTGATTCACATGAAGACACCAGAGCTTGTGATAATCAGCTTCATTGGTCCCGAATGGAAACCTTTGCCTAAAAGAAGCATGACACGTCTGATGTATTCAAACAAAAGCATCATCAAATTGTGCTGCATATGTGGAAAATATAAGTATCAACATACCCTATACATTAGTATGTCTTAATTTTTTGTTTCTGGAAGCTAAAAGAATGTAAGCATAATTCTAGTGATGACTGATGTAAATCTTGAAATTTCTCAGACTTGTGAATGTTAAAAATTTCCACATTGGGGAATTCTCCATTGGAACAATTCCCTACTGGGAACATTCCCCATTTTGACAGTGAAGAACTCTACTTGGATCAGAAATGGGAGGACCTCTACTCCCAAAGTACTTAAACCTATACTTATAATGAGGCAAAAAGTTCTTTAAGCCATGCCTATTTTTAGAATTAATACAACAGGGTGCTAAGTACCTATTAAAGGTCAGGCAACTTGTAAACTTGCCAGGGGCAAAGAGGTGAAAACTTATTCAGAAGTTTTTTCTGGTTCAAACTTACTAAAGGGATTAGTCGACCCAGCAGTGTTTTTTTTGATTCAAACTTACTAAAGGGATTAGTCGAACCAGCAGTGTTTTTAGAATGGGTTGTCCTTTGGAAACGTCTACTGTGATTGGTAGATGGAAGAACTTAGGGGAAGTGACATAGGAGAAAACCCCCTATATAAGAAAAAGCAGAATCTCTTGAAAGGGAATCCTTTTGGAGGAGCACTCGAGGAGAGGCTCTGGAGAAGGGAAGCTCTTGGAGGACAATCTCTAAGGAGGTCTCGCTGGAGCTCCTCTGAGGGTACTCTGTCCCTCTGGAGGCTCTTGAGAGAGGCCCTTTGAAACAGTCTCTGGCTGGAAGGCTCTTTGAGGATACTCTGTCACAAGAATCCTTGCTTAGACAGACCTTGTGGTGAGTGATAAAAGACTGACTGATTGATCTCTCTCTCTTAAGACTCAGGTCTAGGCCATGTTGGCTTAAGGCCCTTCATACTTATTTCCTTTTTTCTCTTTTTCTCTCTTTTCTTTAATTCCTCATTTGTATTATTAATTAAATTCTCTATAAAACCCAGTTGACTTGAGTATATTCATAATTGGGAATATTTCCCTGGCAACCACCTTATACTTGATTTAAAACCAAGACACTGTAGTGAAACATATTTTCTGTGGTCACAAATTTACTCACCCACTCTTATATCTACTATAATTTATATCTTCCACTATTTTAATCACTACAGTTTAAGATCTTCAACTATTTTAATTATTACAGTTTATGGATTCACTAATTTAATTGTTACTCTGACCATTCACCTGGTAGGCACAGGCTAGAAACAGAAAGCTTCTAATGTTGCAAAAATATTACTGGAAAAATATTTCTCAGATATAGCTTAAATTAGAATAATCTACTTAAAGGAATGCTAGCCTCAGCAGGAATAGAACCATGCTTTACCATCCCCATAAAGACCCACAGAGTTTCATTTGCACATTGCTAAGGATACTAGAGACTCTGAGACCTGAAGAGAAATCCCAATGGGGTTAACTGGTAGCATTTTTAATATACTCCTTCAAAACTACCAAAAACAGTGCCATAGGATTTATGGCATATTTGCTGATGTTTCGGAAGAAGTCATATTTGCCTATTGACTTGTGCTTTGGGTGTTCAAAAGATAGAGAGGATATGGAGACTCAAAACATGCAGTCTGTCTTCCAGCTCAGAAATAGCTGAAGGAAATCTATTACTTATCTATGGTGTCAGCTCATAAAATATTTTAGAGAAACATGATGATATAATACACAAGTTAGAAAAATCCCCCCAAATCTCTAAAATCTCTAACAAGTTGATAATAGAGTTTGTAAGAAATATTTGTGTATAGGGAACACATAATATAGTAGAGTGATGGAAAGCCACCATATATCAAGTAATTGGGGGAAAAGGGGACAATTGCTTGCTTATAAAATAATCTCTGAGAATGACTGGGACTCCATCATCTATTGCTTTTTGGATTGTGTTGGGATCCACTTTCTCCTGCTACCATTGTCTGCTGAACACACTCCTCTCAATGCTGCTTACACTGTGTCACTTTGGTTTCTACTCTCCCTCTCTGAGACTGGACTGGACCTGGATATACTCCTTCCTCTGCCACTTGTGCTGGATTGTGCCTGAGTTTTACCCAGGCAATGAACCGTATTCTCTCCTCTTAACCCTGACAAGATGGGCCTTCCTTGCTTTCTGTCTATGCTATCCTAGATGCAGGACTGCTTCACCCCATCTTTTGTTGGTTCTTCTGGTTGAGGATTCATTTTGAGTTATTATTATGATTTTGTTTGGAGGTGTGTTAGGCAAACTCAAAGTCATCCTTACTCTACCATCTTGGATCCTGGAAGTGAAAATCCTCGTCTTGCCTTTTGATAAACTTCATAAGTTTATCATAAATAAATATCATAAATAAAATTCAAAACTAGGCTTTTTGAATAGATGGAAAATAGTTATGATAGAATTACCACAAAAAAGATGTATGGAGGGGAATGGGAAATAAAAGGAAAGGAGATGGAAAGGTACTGAAGAACAAACTTCACCCATATAATTTTGCCTGGGGTCAGCCCTAAGTATTAGGTGGAATATAAAGCCACAGAAAATCTTTAGAGCATATAGGAAGAGTAATGATAAATATTTCAAAACTGGATTGCAAGTTTTACAGCATAACAACATTACAAATGTACTAATACCACTGCAAATCTCCTGTATGAGTGCATTAAGGTGATTCATAAGAATAGAAAATTCATCCTTGTCAGCCTGGGCTGAGAAGGATAGATTACTTGTGGGCAAGCTATTATGCCTCTTCTTAGCAGTCTTAAAATTACAGCTGACATTTATTTCTAATAAGTTATAGTACAATAGGTGAGAAAATTTACCTGTACTGTGGGATAACAAACTCTTTTCAAGAAAAAAGAAAACCATGGCATTTTCTTGTAGGAATGTGATATACCACCCAGGATAGGGCCATATTATATCCAGGGGGTAATCACTATAGAGAACTAGGATTATTTGACTGTAATACTAGTAAGGAAAAGGAAGAGTATTATTGTCACAGAATTACCTATTGCAGATCATAGTATAGATCATTCTACTAATTTTCTGAAGAGAGAGCCAAGAACATTTAAAAACAAAACCAAAAAAGAGACTTGTTTCTAATAATGCTAGCACTGATTAATAGTAAATAAGTAAAAAAAAATATGTGATAAGGTTTCTCTAGGTTGGGCAATCATCTAGTTTTCCAGGAAATGTGTGTGCATAGGCAATGAAGGTTGTTGGGTAGATATGGTTGGCCCTAGGCAAAATTGTACAGCAGGTGCTAAATCACTGCCAATTTTCTTCCTTTGACCCTTTCTGCAGCATCCTGCTGGTTCCCTAAAGGATCAGTGTTTTCAACCCTTTCACCTTCCCTTCATTCTTGTTTTATTTCTCTCTTCTCTCCCTTCCCTTCCCCCCAAGGTGATTTACTAGCTGACACACCAATTGAAACTAATTGTTGCTAATAGACTGCCTTCTCAGATTATATTAAATGTTTGGAAAAGCAGCAGTTCTAATGGATTGATGCCGAACCTGAAGTCAAGAGGATTTAGCTCTCAAGTCTACCTATCATACTTAATGACTCTCTGGCTACAGGGAAGTAATTTAACAACCCTAAGCTTTGCTTTCCTTATCTGTGAAATGGGAACAAAATCAAACATTTGTTGGAATATTCAAATTAGTTGGTACTTATAAAGTGCTATGTAAATATTACTATTATTACCCTTCATCAGAAGAATGGCAACTGGAGGAAATTTCAAGTACTGAACCATAGCTAGTGGGAGGACAAGGTATTTTTGGTGAGGTTGGAAGCTGTTTTTGGTATGTCATTGTGTCATACCCAATTATTGTGACCTCATGGATCATATCATACCAATACTGTCCATGGGGTCTTCTTGGCAAAGATGCTGGAATGGTTTGCCACTTCATTCTCCACTGGATTAAGAAAAACAGAAGTTATGTGACTTGCCCAGGATCACAAAGCTAGTAAGTGTTTGAGATCAAATTTGAACACAGGTCTTTCTGACTCTAAGCCCAGTGCTCTATTCCCTGAGCCACCTAGCTGCCTCTGCCTTTTCCAGTATAGGATGGTCTATGTGAATGTCTTTGGAATCTCTTTACTCTGCATCTGGTGCTCTTCCTGGTTTCTATTCCATGGAACAAAATGGCCCTCCCAGGTGAAGTGCATTACCTCTAAATTCATCAGCAGGCTTCTAACTCAAGCCCAAGCTGATACCATCTCCCACAGCTTCTTCTCCCCTCTGATTAGAGGACTGAAGGATAGAGTTCCAAACTCCTCCCAATGCCTTTCTTTAAAAAGGGCAGAAACTGGATTTTTTCTCACTCCACTCTCTCTGTCTGGTTTCAGTACTATTGAACAAAATGCTGCATTAGGTATCTTCTTGTCTTCCCCTCTTTTGCCTCCCTTTTTCTACCTCCTTTTGTGTACAATGCTTGGCATGTGGTAGTTACTTAATAAATATTTATTGGATTGGATCATATTTCCCTCTTTACCTCCAGAACTCAAAATGGTAGCACTTCTCCATTTGGGATTTATGGGTATGAGCCTGAAATTATCCCTTCTCTACTCACCCCAGTCATATCTGAGGATATGATTATTGATAATCACATCCCCCCAAGCTTGGGTATCCCTTGATATGGCTGTCCTGTCACTTTTTTTAAAGAATCATCAGAGGAGGGGCAGCTAGGTGACTCAGTAGATAAAAGAGTCAGGTCTAGAATTGGAGGATCTGGGTTCAAGTTTGACCTCAGATACTTCCTAATTGTGTGACTGGACAATTTAACCTGGAATACCTAGTGCTTACCATTCTTCTACCTTAGAACTGATACTTGAGTATTTTGATTCTAAGACAGAAGGAAAGGGTTAAAAAAAAAAGAATCATTGAAGGTAAAAGGGAAGAGGAAAACCTAGCTTGTAATCCTTCTCTTTCTGCCAGTGGCCACTTGAACTGTCAGATGGCATTAAGTCAGCTGGTATCCATAGATAAAAATGTCCCTTTTAGGCTTTACCTTCCATGCACTGTCTTTGTCCCCTCTCTTTCTAGTGGTAGTCTCATAACTCCATTGTTCTCATAGGTTACAGGCTGTTCTGATCTATGAGGCTTTCATTTTTCTTGGGACAAATAGTGACAGAATAGTGTAATAAATATGAGGACTAGATTTAAGAATCAAGAAGACTTCTGTTCAAATCCCACTTCTGACACTTATTAGCTATGAGATCCTGGGCACATCACTGAATCTGCACCTCAATTGCATCATCTGTAAAATGAGAATAATAATAACAGAACCCATTTTCCAGAGTTATTGTGAGGATAACATGAAACAATATACATAAAATGCTTTGTGAGCATTCAAAAGCTATGTAAATGTTTGCTATTATTTTTTTCTCTTGAGCACCAGGATTCTTTAGGCAGAGCCCAAAGAGACCTGGGTGGTATGTGTTCCATGGTGCTGACCTGCTGAACTGACACTCAACTTCCATTAGGGAGACTGTCCAGAGAGAACAGGGACCAGTTCCTGTTGGCACCTGATGTTCCTGAAATACTTTGACCTCAACAGACCATATCTATAGTATTATGTTTAATTTTCAAAATCACATTTTAAAAGGGTTATTGACAAGCAAAAACCCATACTAGGATCAGATGCCAATAGGGTAAAAAGGACTTGAAAATAGAGTTTTATGGTTATTGGAAAAGGAAGCCTTAAGAGAGGTAATTGTTCCTGTCAGCAAAACTGGGAATAGTGAGTGGAAGTCACATAGATGCAAATTAGTCTTGATATAAGAAAAAGATTACTAATTAGAGCTGTCTAAAAATGGAATAGGTTTCTTCAGGAAAGAGTAGGTTTGAACTACATAGAATAAGTTGGACTACATGGCCTCTGATGTCTCTTCCAGATCTGAGATCCTATAATCCCACAATTTGGAGAAGATGGAGTCCATGGATCTCATTTCTACCTCTACTTGGGTGTCACATCTTAAAGTCAATGAATTAGAATCATGCTCTAGCAACATTTTGTACGTGATCCACTATAAAAAGAATGAAAACCTACTAGTCCTAGAGAATACCCTATGTATGTGAAAGTACTTTGAAAATCACAAAACATTTTGCCTTCTCAATAGGAGGGAAAGAATTTGAAATTCAAAATTTGAAAAAAAAAGTTTAAAATAAATAACAAATGTGTTTTTTAAAAAAGAAAATCATAAAACATAGCTAAGAATTGAGTGCTTTAGTATAGTAGAGAGAGCACTAATATTAGTCAATAGATCTGGGTTCAAGTTCTGGCTCAATTCCTTACCTGCTATATGGCTTTAGTGAAGTTGCTTTATCTTTCTGAGTCTCATATTCCTTTTTTATAAAAAGGAAAGAATACTCATACTACTTACTCAATAGGATTTTTGTGAGGAAAGTGGGTCATAAGCCTTAACGTGTTGCAGATATGTGGAATGTTGGTTGCATTGTGATATTTCTTCAAGGTGGTATCAGGAAACTGAAAACCATTCAGACTAATACTAGCTCCTTGACCCCAAGTTGTAAATTTATACTAGCTCTTGGTGACATGGAAACTATGTTTTCAAGGCTCATAAATAACAACTAAATGAGAGACTTTTTTGAGTCCATTGGCAAATAGTTAAATCCTCTCTGCTAATCTTATGAATAAAGTATCATCTTTATCTTTTTATAGGAGATGAAACTGAGTCAAAGGTCAAATAGCATATACTATGTCCCCAAGAGATACTTATCTCTGTGTAGTTAAAATTATTCCTCTTCAATTAAAATTTTACTATAATGCCTCATTGTAGTAGAGGTGGTCCATCATTGTCAAAGGCAGTATCTATCAAAGGGTCTAGGCTCTGGCAGATTCATCTGAGCCTGGAAGGCTCTAATTATTGACCTAGCAATGGTCTGTATCTGTTGTCAGAAATCAAAGAATCCCCAAATTTGTAAGTTAAAAGAAAATCTAGAGGTAATCAAGTTAAGGTAGCATCTCAGACAACCATCTAGCTGAAACTTACTTAGCAGACATCTATATAGTCTTTGCTGTAAAAATTTTCTCTCTATAATATATAATCTAATATAATAATTTGTTATTATATAAACTAATATATTATAACTTATTAGATTATACTATAAAACAATGTATTAATACTTTATTATAATAATGCTATAGCATAATATAACAATAGGGACTTTTACTCAGGATGAAATCTTGTCTACTATTAGGTCATTCCTTTTATTAAGGAATTGTACAACCTAAGCCAAACTCAGTTTCTTTGTAACTTCTTTCACAGGATTATTGGATCATAGATCTAAAGCCAAAGGGGCCTCAGAAACCATCAAAAACTGCCCCCTCATTTTATAGATAAGGAAACTGGGAACCAAGGAAGTTAACTTTTCCAAGGTCACACAGGTAGTAAACACAAAAGGTGAGAGATGAAAACCTGTACCCTGGTTCTAGTTCTTTCCTAGCTCAGTTAATGATATTTGCCACTGCACTGATGTGTGTAGATAGTAATCATTTTCCCAGAAATAATAAGAAAGCAACATTATATTAAGATGTTTTCAGTTGTTTGTTTGACTTAGTTGTTTCTGTAATTTCATTGGTATAGGGAATTCCCAATAAGACAACCTGTTCAAGCAATTGAGATTGTCTCCTCCTCTGCCACACATAGTCTTAAACATTTACTTTAGTAGAAAAGGAATTTATGCTGGACTTAATATGGGAAGATAGGTTGAACAAAGGACCTTTTTTCTTTTCCTTGGTTCCATTGATAGTGAGTAAGTGCTGACTGAATTCAGCCATTAGTAGGTCAGTTAGCATTTACAAAGAGCCTACTGTGAGCCAGATATCCTACTAGGTTCTGGGGCTACAAAGAAAGACAAAAAAAAAAATACTCCCTGCTCTCAAGGAGTTCACAGTTTAATGGAAAAGACCATATGGAAACAACTCCAGACAAAAGAAACAGGGGAAGGTTATACAGCAAAACAACATGCAAACTTGCTCTGTGGATCTGAATTTGGCCAGTGAAATTCCTTGTATATAATCAGCATCTGTTTAACCAGACAGTTACCTCTTGGACCCAGTCAGTGAACCTCCTTTATATGTAAAACCCAAAGTTCTGATCCCATGAGCAATTCCCTAGATTACATATGGTATTTTCTAAGTCACATACCTAAGATATAAATAGGATTCAAACTTCTGGGTAAATATGATGGCAGTGTAGATGCAGGACTCTTCCTATCCTCACCACATACTGAAACAGACTACCTTAAAAAGCCAAAAAAACAAAAAAAAAATTGATATGAATGAAAGGACTCTACATTAGGGTACAGCAATGAAGGTACGTGGGATTTGGGCATTTCCACACCACAAGGGGGTAAAAAAGCTCCCACCAAATGCAAGCTGATCCACCCTCCCCCAACCCACCTACAGACCCAGAGTCAGAGCCAGCATGGAATTTGACCTGTATCTCTCTCAGATTTCTAACTGGAAAGGGAAGGAAAAACCACCACAGTTATGGCAAATAGTGCCCAGGAACAACAACTTCAGAACAACAAGAAAAACAAGAAGAAGGGGTTGACCCTGGATAATTTTTATGGAGGAAAAACCCAGGCTACAGAGGAAATAGAAAAAGAAATACAAATAAGTTCACTAAAACCTTCCAAAAAATGTAAATTGTCCACAAGCTCTTGAAGAATTTAAATTGGAGCTTATCAAAAAGATAGAAAGCCTTCTGTCAAGAAAAGTGGGAAACAGTTCAGAAAGAAAATAACAGTTTAAAGGACAAGAACTCCAAATTGGAGAAACAGCTGGAGAACAAGCAGGATAGACCAAACCAAAAAAGAAAACCAACAGATTATAGTAGAAAATCAGTCCTTAAAGCCCAGAGTTAGGCAATTAGAAACTAATGACCTTGCAAGACAGCAAGAATTAATAAATTAAAGGCAAAAGGCTGACAAAATAAAAGAAAATATAAAATATCTCACTGAAAAGATGATGGATCAGGAAAACAGAGCACAAAGAGACAATTTGAGAATCATTGGTCTAACTGAAAAACCCAGAAAAATAAACAGAAATCTTGACATCATGCTACAAGAAATTATTCAAAAATACTGCCTGAAGTTCTTGAACAAGGGGGGAGGGGGGGGAATGGATATTGAAAGAGTTCATAAAATACCCTCTACACTAAATCCTAAAAAGAGAACTCCCAGGAATGTAATTGCCAGATTCAAGAGTTTCCAAGCTAAGGAGAAAATTTTGCAAGCCAAAAAGAGAAAATTCAGATATCAAGGAGCACCAATCATTATTACACACGATCTGGCAGCTTCCACACTAAAGGATCACAAAGCTTGGAATATGATATTCAGAAAGGCAAGAGAATTGGGTCTTCAACCAAGGATCACCTATCCATCAAAACTGACTATATACTTCCAGGGGAAAGTATGGGCATTCAACAAAATAGACGATTTCCAAGTATTTTAAAGAAAAGACCAGAACCAAGTGGAAAGTTTGATATCCAAACACAAAGATCAAGAGAAACATGAAAAGGTAAATAAGAATGAGAGGGAAAAAGGGAAAAAAATTGAATTCAAACTTTCTTCTTTAAGGGCTTCAATAAGATTAAATTGTTTACATTAATATATGGGGAAAATGTTATTTGTAACTCTCAAAAATTATATTTACTATTATGGTAATTAGAGGAATCATTCACAGGAAGAGATTGGGATAATAAGTGGTATAAGTTTATATGCAAAAAAAGAAAGAGGGTGGGGGAATAGAAGATTGCACCAAGAGATACTTGAAGAAATAAAATAAACAGGATAATTTTTATCACACAAACAGACACATGGAAAGGGGAGGGGAAGAATACACTCATAAGAAAGAGAGGAAAAGATTTCTAATAGGTAATATTTAAGCCTTACTCTGAGTGAAATCAATTCTGAGAGGGAAGAACATCTAGATTCATTGTGGTATTGAATTCTATCTTACCCTACAGGGAAAGTAAGAAGGGAAAACTAAGAGGTGTAGGAGGACGGGGGTACAAAAAGGGAGGGAATGAGAGGGGGGGACTTAACAGACCATAAAAAAAATAAGAAGAAGGGAACAAAAAGGGAGGGGGAAGAAAGAGAAGCATATTAACGGTGGAGATTAGGGGGACTGATTAAAAGCAAACCACTTGTTTAAAAGCATATAGCAAAAGCAGAAAGGATGGAACTAGGAGAGGATATCAAAATGCTGGGGAATATACAAGTGACAATCATAACTTTGAACGTGAATGGGATGAACTCACCATAAAACTAAAACAAATAGCAGAGAAGATTAGAGACCAAAAGTCTACCATATGTTGTCTACAAGAAACACACATGAGGTAGTTAGATACTCACAAGGTTAGAATTCAAGGTTGGAGCAAAACCTACTGGGACTAAACTGATAGAAAGAAGGCAGGAGTTTTAATCATGATACCTGACAAAGTCAAAGTAAAAATAGATCTGATTAAAAGGGATAGGCAAGGTAACTACATCCCGATAAAAGGCAGTATAGACAATGAGGAAATATCAGTAATCAACATGTATGCACCAAATGGTATAGCATCCAGATTACTGAAGGAGAAAGTAGTGGAGCTCAAGGATGAAATAGATAGAAAAAGTATACTAGTGGGATACCTGAACTTTCCACTATCAGAACTAGATAAATCAAACCAAAAAAAAAAAAGAAAGATGTAATAGAAATTAATGAAATCTTAGAAAAATTAAAGTTAATAGATATATGGAGAAAAATAAATAGTGACAAAAAGTAATACACCTTCTTTTCAGTAGCACATGGTACATTCACAAATATTGACCTTGTGCTACAGCATAAAAACCTGGCAAACAAATGAAGAAAAAGCAGAAATAATAAATGCAACCTTTTCAGATCATAATGCAATAAAAATAATTATCAGTAAATGTACATGGAGATCCAAATCAAAAATTAATTGGAAATTAAATAATATGAATATACAAAATCTGTTACTTAAAGAACAAATCACAGAAACAATTAATAATTTCATTGAAGAAAATGACAATGATGAGACATCCTTTCAAAATCTATGGGATTCAGCCAAAGCAGTACTCAGGGGGAAATTTATATCCTTGAGTTCATATATTAACACATTAGAGAGGGCAGAGGTCAATGAACTGGACATGCAAATCAAAAAACTTGAAAGTGAACAAATTAAACATCCCCAGATGAAAACTAAATTAGGATCCTAAAATTTAAGGGAGAAATTAATAAAATTGAAAGTCAAAGAACTATTGATTTAATAAATAAGACTAGAAGCTGTCATTATGTAAAAACAAACAAAATAGACAAAGTACTGGTCAATCTAATAAAAAAAGGAAAGAAAAAAAAACCAATTAACAATATCCTAGATGAAAAGGGAGACCTCACCTCTAATGAAGATGAAATTAAGGCAATCATTAAAAGCTATTTTGCCCAATTATATGGCAACAAATATGGCAATTTAGGTGATATGGATCAGTAATTAAAAAATATAAATTGCTTAGATTAACAGAAGAAGAAATTGAATTCTTAAATCATCCCATATCAGAAAAAGAATTGAACAAGCCTTCAAAGAATTCCCTAAGAAAAAATCCACAGGGCCCGAGGGATTCACAAATGAGTTCTATCAAACATTCAAAGTATAACTAATCCCAATATTATACAAACTATTTGACATCATAAACAAAGAGGGAGTTCTACCAAATTCCTTTTATGACACAAATATGGTACTGGTTCCAAAGCAAGGCAGATCAAAAACAGAAAAAAGAAAACTATAGACCAATCTCCATAATGAACATAGATGCAAAAATCTTAAATAGAATACTAGCAAAACAACTCCAGCAAGTGATCATGAGGGTTATTCATCATGATCAGGTGGGATTTATACCAGGAAAGCAAGGATGGTTCAATATTAGGAAAACCATCCACATAATTGACCATATCAAAAAGCAAACCAACAAAATTCACATGATTATCTCAATAGGTGCAGAAATAGCCTTTGACAAAATAAAATACTCATTTCTATTGAAAACACTAGAAAGTATAGGAATAGAAGGGCCTTTCCTAAAAACAATAAAGAGTATTTATCTAAAACCATCAGCAAACATCATCTACAATGGGGATAAATTATTTGCATCCCCAATAGGATCAGGAATGAAACAAGGATGCCCATTATCACCTCCATTATTGAACATTGTACTAGAAAGTATACTAGCAGCATCAATTAGAGAAGAAAAAGAAATTGAGGGTATTAAAATTGGCAATGAGGAGACCAAGCTATCACTCTTTGCAGATGATATGATGATCTGCTTAAAGGATCCTAGAGAATCAATTAAAAAGCTAGAAGAGGGGGAAGCTGGGTGGCTCAGTGGATTGAGAGCCAAGCGTAGAGATGGGAGGTCCTAGGTTCAAATCTGGCCTCAGACACTTCCCAACTGTGTGACCTTGAGCAAATCACTTGACCCCCATTGCTTAGCCCTTACCACTCTTCTGCTTTGGTGTCAATACACAGTATTGACACTAAGATGGAAGGTAAGGGTTAAAAAAAAAAAACTAGGGGAAATAATCAACAACTTTAGCAAAGTTGCAGGATAAAAAGTAAACTCACCTAAGTCATCAGCATTTTTGTATATCTCCAACACATCTTGGCAGCAATAATTATAAAGAGAAATTCCATTTAAAATCACTCTAGACAATATAAAATACTTAGGAATATATCTGCCAAGACAAAACAGGAACTATATAAAAACAACTACAAAACAATTTCCACACAATTAAAACTAGATCTAAAGAATTGGAAAAACATTAACTGCTCATGGGTAGGATGAACTAACATAATAAAAATGACAATTGTACCCAAATTTATTTACTTATTTAGTGCCATACCCATTGAACTACCAAAAAACTTTTTTACTAAATTAGAAAAACAATGACAAAGTTCATTTGGAAGAACAAAATATCAAGAATATCCAGGGAAATACTGAAAAAAAATTTGAAGGAGGGTAGCCTTGCATTCCCAGATCTCAAACTATACTATAAAGCAATGGTCATCAAAACAATATGTTACTGGCTAAGAACCAGAAAGGAGGATCAGATTTGATGTAAATGACCTCAGCAAGACAGTCTATGATAAGCCCAAAGATCCCAGCTTTGGGGACCATAATCCACTATTTGATAAAAAACTACTGGATTAGGATGGGAGAGATTAGGTTTGCATCAACATCTCACACTCTACACCAAGATAAACTCAGAATGGGTGAATGACAAATATAAAGAATGAAACTATAAATAAATTAGGTGAACACAGAATAGTGTACATGTCAGATCTTTGGGAATGGAAAGATTTTTAAAACCAAGCAAATGTTAGAAGTAATCACAAAATGTAAAATAAATAATTTTGACTACATCAAATTAAAAAGGTTTTGTAAAAACAAAACCAATGCAACCAAAATTAGAAGGGAAGCAACAAATTGGGAAACAATCTTCATAACAAAAGCCTCTATCAAAGGTATAATTATTCAAATTATAAAGAGATAAATCAGTTGAACAAAAAATCAGGCCATTGGAGAATTGATAAATGGGCAAGGGATATGAATAGGCAATTTTCAATTAAAGAAATCAAAACTATTAATAAGCACATGAAGAAGTGTTCTAAATCTCTTATAATCAGAGAGATGCAAATAAAAAGAATTCTGAGGTATCACCTCACACCTAGCAGATTGGCTAACATGATAGCAATGGTAAGTAATGAATGCTGGAGGGGATGTGGCAAAGTTGGGACATTAATGCATTACTGGTGGAGTTGTGAATTGATCCAACCATTCTGGAGCGCAATTTGGAACTATGTCCAAAGCACACCAAAAGACTGTTTGCCCTTTGATCCAGCCATAGCACGGCTGGGTTTCTACCCCAAAGAGATAATAAGGAAATAGACCTGTACAAGAATATTCATAGCTGTGTTTTTTTGGTTGTAAAAATTTAGAAAATGAGGGGATGCCCTTCAATTGGGGAATGGCTAAACAAATTGTGGTATATGTTGGTGATAGAATACTATTGTGCTCAAAGGAATAATAAAGTGGAGGAATTCCATGGGAACTCGAAGGACCCCCAGGAATTGATGCAGAGTGTGAGGAGCAGAACGAAGAGAACAATGTACAAAGAGACTGATACACTGTGGTAGAATCGAATGTAATGGACTTCTCCATGAGTGGAAATGCAGTGATCCTGAACAACTCTGAGGGTTTTATGAGAAAGAATACTATCCACCTTCAGAGCAAAAACTGTAGGAGTAGAAACACCAAAGAAAAACAACTGCTTGATCACATGGGTTGATGGGGATATGAATGGGGATATAGACTCTAAATGATCATCCTAGTGCAAACATCAACACCATGGAAATGGGTTCTGCTCAAGGACACATGTAATAACCAGTGGAATTGCATGTTGGCTATGGTAAGGGTGGGGGGAGAGGAGGGAGGGAAAGAATATGATTTTTGTAACCAAGAATTCTTGTAACCAATGTTCTAAATTTACTAAATAAAATTTAAAAAAGAAATGATAAGCAAGATGATTTCAGAAAAAAAAAACTGGAAAGATCTGCAGGTACTGATGCAGAGATGAAAGAAGTGTATATTTGTATATAATAACAGTAATATTTGATGATGATTATCATTCAAAACTTGACTACTCTCAGCAATGCACTGGAACAATCGTGAGTCTTGTGGTGAGGACTGCTATCCACTTCCAGAGAAAGAACTGTTGGAGTCATCTTTTACATCCATGTATCTTTGGTTTTATTTTGGGGTTTGGGTTATGTATGAGTGTGTTCTTACAACAATGACCAATATGAAATTGTGTTTTACATGACAATAAAAAGAAAATAAAAAGAATAGTGTTCAATACACAGTGAGTGTTGCATAATAAATATTTGTTAATGACAGGGACTCCAATGAACTTGTCACCTCTAGGGTGGCATAGTAGGAAAATGATTAGACTAGGATTCCGTAGATCTGAGGTTCATAGAATCATATATTTAGAGCAAGAAGGCATATTGGAATCTAAATTCCTCATTTTATAGGTGAATAAACTGAGATTTGGTGAATTAAGTGATTTGCCCAGGATCAAACAACTTAAGTGTCTGAAACATAATTTGAACTTAAGTCTTCTTGACTTCACATCCAGTGCTTTACTCAATTTATCACCTGGCTAACCTTAGACTATCCTGATCCGAAATTGGACAAGGATGGGATTTGAACCCAAACCTGGAGCATACAGAATATGATGGATTAATAGCCCATTCTCTTTATCCCCTCCTACCAGGAGATCTAATCTTGCTGAAGCTCAATTCAAATAAAGACATTTGACTAGATAGCTCTTTCTAGCTCTAAATAGCTTAGACATATTATCCAACATGTTTCATGTGAAGAAGGCAGAAGAGGAAAGAAGAAAAAAAAATAAATAGGAAAAGGAAAGGAAGAGGGAAAAGAGGAGAACGAGTACAAGGAGGGGGAGAAAAAGGAGGAGAAGGAGTCAAGCAGTAATTTAAACTAATACAACTACACAATTCACATAAGGAAGACAACAGTTCAAATTAAAATCTGTCAGATAATTGATTGTTTAATGATAGCCTTTGATTTGACATTTCGATGAATTAATCAAGGAGTCTAAGTAAATAGGACCCATCAATTTGCCATGATTCATCTGAAGGCTCTGATATTTTACAAATGAATACAGTTGGAATTAGATTCTTGGAGTAAATAGACAGGTTTGAAATGAATGATAATGAACACTGCTGTGGATGCTACAATCAGCTTCTAGCAGTAGATGACAAGTGCTGAGATCTGTCTCAGAAGCACTCCTTAGCACATATATACAGCAATTAACATCATTTTCTTTTGTTAAGGCTGATCAGTTTGGCACTCAACCCAGCAGTTGTCCCATGTGCGAAAGTCAGTGGAGAGAGAAACGAAGAGCATAAGCATGTCTTCCTTCTACTTTTGACCTTAAGTACTAGGGAAACTGGACTCAAAGGAACAAAGAATTGTTCATTTATAACCATCAAATTTCAGCCTTGGAAACCTAAAACCCAACCTAGAGAGGTGATGTAGCTGGGGGCAAATCATTGCGATCAGATTTTATGCACTGTTGCTATGCTAGAAGCCTCCTTACAGAACACTAGGATCAATACAGGGAATGATAGATGGAAAATTTCAAAACAGCTGACTTTGACTTCAAGATATATAAAGAATGTGCCAGCCACCATAAAGCTAAGTCATTAAGTTGGAAACTCATTTAATAGGTGTTTGGGAAAAACAGCAAAAGGATTTGAGAGACCTGCTCATATAACAGCTTTTCCAACACACTAGGGGACTGACCATATAAGTCTCTCTTTAAATGGGGAAGGTGATTCTATTCCCCTCAAATGATATTGAACTCTAATTTGGGGGAAAAATGCTTCCTACAGAAGCACCAAATGTCATTAAAAGAGACAGAAAAGTAACTTCACTGTTTTAACTTTCCATTTTAAGATTCTGAACTCTGACATCTTTCATCCTTCACTTGATCTGTAGCAGAAAAGGTATACATTTGGAGAGAAGACAGTGAGATGAATGTGTGTGTGTGTGTGTGTGTGTGTGTGTGTGTGTGTGTGTGTGTGTGTGTGTGTGTTAATCTAACTTAGACCTACTCTCTGGTGAAGGTCTTTGATCACCTCTGTAAGAGGATACTCATCAAAGGGAATACAACTTCATCTCTAATTGTCATCTTTTATGCCAAAAATGACAGAGACTAGGAATACCTCTATTATATCTAAATAAGAAGCCTTTAAACATTTTTGTGTCTTAAGAACTATTTTCTCCCCCACCTCCAACTTTAAAAAAAAAAAGTGAGTGTTCTATCGGCATGTCATTTAGTTGTGTTTTTTCCCCCATATTCTTACCTATTCTTAATTCAAATAGCAAAAACAAAATACACATTTTCCCCAAAACCTCATTGGCTTCTTATCGCCCCCTCTGCTTTGGGCACTGAGGAGAGTCTGTTCACCTTTGCTCAGTTCCTACATTACAGTGGTCCCACCAAGTTTATGACCAAAGGTAGAATTCACTTTCTGATAAGCCCTCATTCAGATACCATGGGGCTAGGATCCCAAAAGTCATTCATTGCTCTTTGGGACATTGATGCTATGCTAAGCTGTATACCCAAATTCTACAAAGCACCCTTGACATGTTTCAAACTCATAAGACTGTAGGATCCACTCCTTTGACTGTTTGTCATACAAACCCAAAACACTAAGGCAAAGAACAAGGGACTGAAGCTAACGGACCTCTTCCAGATGCCTCCACAACCAAAGCCTTGAGAATCATTTCATTTTAAAGGTTATTATGAGAGTGTAACCTTCACTGGAGAGAAGAAAGGGAGCATTTGCACTCTCTCTTCAAATTCCCCAAGTGGCATCTTTCATTTCTAGCCTTATCTCACATTATTCTTCTCCTCATACGATAACACATGACAGGTACAAAACAAATACCAGCTAAAGTTAGCTGGCATTTGTATACCACCCGTTATATGCCAGGCATTGTGATAAGAGCTTTATAAATATTATTATATTTGATACTCACAACAACTCTGGGAGGTAGGTATTGTTATTTATCCCCATTTCACAGTGGAGGAAACTAAGGCAGAGGTTAAGTGACTTGCCCAGGAACACATAGTAAGTCCCTGTAACTGGATATGAACTCAGGTTTTTGTGATTCCAGACCCAAGGTTCTGTCTGCTGTGCCACCTAGTTTCCTCTGATACAAAGAGCCTATTTTTGACTGATCATTATTGACCAGAACCATTTAAATGATGTCATTGGATGTTCCATATTCTCTCCAAAGCACTTTCATTCCATGTCATCATGACTTTCCCAGGAGCAGGAAGCAGACTTCCTGGCATCTCTATGTGGGATGACACTCTTAGAGGCACTTGGGGCATTAGCCAGACCTCCTATTACATAAAGGGTGAAAAAATGTCATTAAAGAGAGAATAGACAAGGAAAGTGCTAACACTGAACAGAGTAGATAGAGAAAATCCATGCTGGAGACAATAAAATTATAAGGATTTTCAAAAATCAATATGTGAGCTATCTGGAGGAGGAGTAGGGAAAAAAAAACTTAGATCTTATTAATACCAAAAAAGCACAAACAAAAAATGAACATCAATAACTAATCTTTATCAAATTGTTAGGAGAGTCAGTTATGTGAATTAAAGATTTCCAAAATGCCATTATCAGTTTTTTTTTTCAAAAAAGGTACATTTTCAAAAGCAATATTCAACTATGGACCATATCTTTACCATTTAACAATTAATGAAAAAATATAAGGAGTATATAATCTCACTGTGGTTATTGTTTGTTGATTATGGAAATGCATTTATATGAAAGGGGCCAACAATGCCACATGGGATGTTTTTCAACAGGATGCCTCTATCCATTTTTAAAATCAGATTTATGATTTCATGCATGAAACTCCCAGGGAGAAATTTCCTCTACCAATGAAGGCAAGCAATTTCTCTAAAAATGGTAGTCTTAGAAAGTTGCCTATGGAATCTCTAGATTAAGTGACTTCCCCTATGTCACACAACTTTCAAGTGACAGAGGCAGAAATTAAAACTAGATTTTACTGGACCCAAGACTAGATCTCTATAGATTATTCCTCAGCTCTCATCAGTACCTCAGAATTATTTAAGATTTTTGAGGAATATTAAAGAAATAACTCTACTTAGTGACCTTCTAATCATCAATATTAGACAAGGCATAAAACACAGAGACATAAAAATTGTTTGCTACTATGACACTGAATATCTATTGCAAAAAATATTGTGAAGAGGAATTTTTTAACATGATGGTGTCCTTTCAATTCTCCTATTTGTGGATGATATTGCTTTATTATCAGGACATTACAGGGATTCCTAAAGGAGATCTGAAATACTCACAGAAGTGTTATCTGGCCATCCATATAAGAAAAATAGTGGATGAGGTATATTTATTGCCCAAATTACAAACATGCCTTTGCATGGATAATCTATTGTGTTCATCCATCAGTCTTTATATCTGGACAGACAGTAAAGTCAAGCAATGAGTTGACCTCAAAGATAAATAAGAGTAGGGAAGGAAATTACAAAGTTCCTTTACTTATTCCAAAATTTCTCATAAAAACAAAAATATCTTTCTAATATCAATGGCAGTGCTATTACTGCATGAAAGTAAAATATAAGACACAAGAGTCTCCACAGGATTAAAAATTATAATCTCACAGGAAAATGGAAAGGCACATGTGGTGGGTATGAGCAGGTTGCAACCAATGAGGAACTTTGAGAAACAGAAGTAAAATATTTTAATCAATGAATGATAGAAATAGATGGTAGAAAAAAGAATTTGGGCTCATTCTGTGGCAAGTGCAAATGACAAGTAAACAGAGAGTCTACTAACAGAAAGAAAGTGAGGAAGGCCTCCAATTTGGCCATTGGTCATTTGATGGGTGTTTAGGTTCCCTTAGTGGCAACTTTATTGAAGGACGTGGAAAATAGTGACACAGTATGAGCAGGCATAGAGAGAACTTCCATATAATAAATGTGGAAGCAATTTCAAAATCAATGAGATCACAAATACATTTGAGATGAAAGTTCAACAAAATAAACATACTAAATCTTACAATGTCCAAATAAAGACAATTTAAAAAATATAAATATATTATTCTATTCTATGACAAAATACAGAAATAACAGAAAAAATTAACCTTATTTCTCATTTCATATTTCCCCATGCCCAGCATCTACTCCTTCCTCACATCAATTGTCATAATTCTTACTTTGCCTTAATATTCAGCTCATGTGCCCAGTGCCTCTAAGGAATCTTCTCTGATCTTCCCACTATTGTCTTCCCTCCCATATATACATGCTTGTGTGTGTATCTGGAGAGGGGGAGGAAGGAATAGGTAGAGAAGGAGAGAGGGGAGAAAGAGGAATGGAGAGAAGGGGAATGGGGGAGAAAAAGAAGGAGAGAGAGAGAAAAGAGAGAGATACATGTACATATACAGACAAATAATAAAGAACCCAAGTGGCATCATAGAGAGTCATCCTCAAAGCCAAGAAGACATGGGTCCAAGTCTCTAAAGCACAAACTCTAATACAGATCAGCTCTGTGACCCAGGGAAGGTCACAATCTCTTGATGCTCAACCTGTGGCTCTGAGAAGTTGTAGCATGCTCAGCAGCCACAGGATGATAAAACTGTCTAGGTAGGTGGACTAAACCAGGCAAAGGGCAACTAACTGATGAATCTCAAACCCCTAGGTGAGTTAGGGGGATGTCTATGCCAAATATGTGAAGACTTCCTCCAATGGAATAGGCAGAGACCAATTTGATCCAACAACCATGAAGGCTGATAAAGCAAGTACTATGGAATGTCTAGAGCTAGGTCAGATATTTAAGATGCTAAAATCATGTACTGAATCCCAGGGCCATTGCCAGTCATATTGACTTTTGTCTTGCCACTGGAATTTAGTGACTTGACGACAGAGTGAGGCTGATGACTTGGTGCAACTCTGCCTCACTTAAATTCAATTCCATGCAAGTCAAGATGTCATCCAATGATTCACTGATCCTCTGAAAATAAAGGATGGACAACTTAAGATAATTGTGAAAGAGAATTCTTTACTCTATTGCCTATCCTGAGTTAACACTAACTTAGATACCCCTACTTCGTAGCTCACTAGACTGAAGACAGGATTAACTCTCCTTTGTATACTTTTAAATTTAATCAGCAAAAGATTAAACACCCTACTTAGTCCTAGGTGAGAAGCTAGCAAGGTACTTAGAGAATTCACACCCTTATAAATTCAATCAATCAGGAAACTGTGAACCTTTTAGAAGGTGAGAAGTTGATCCCACAGACACTGCCCCTGGACAGTGCTAGACAATTTTGAAACTGTGATTGGCCCCTGTGAAGAAGGGAAGGGACAAGAAGTCACCATAAAAGCAAGCCCCAAACTCCTTCAGAGGAGATTGTCTTTGAGAAGATAGTTTGAAGAGATTGTTTTCTGGAGGTAGTCTTAGATAGTCTTTGAGGGAGTTTTGCTGAACACTTCATCTTGGATCATGGGTTCAGAGCTTGACTTCTTCTTGGACTCTGACTCTTGGACTGCTTCTCTGAGTGAGTAAAAGGCTAACCCCTTTCCTTGCTTCTGGAGAGACTAGCTTTCATCTTGGAGGAGGTCATGTGGTTACTCACTACCAACCTTCCTGATTGAGAGCTAATTAATCTCTGCCTGCAGTAAGCAGACCTGGAGCAAAACATTTAGAGCGATAGGATAGATAACTTCTCTATCCCCTCACATTTCTCTTCTTTATTGTTTCCTCTCTATTTGTATATATTTGTAAATAAATTCCTGACACAAGATAAAACAAATACTGGCAACCACATAATTTCATATAATCATTGTCCAACCATTAATTTTAACCATTACACAATAAGTTGCAGAACAGGCCCTTGATCTGCTTTTGCAGAGGGAGTTTCTTCATTCAAGAGTTCTCTATACTAATGAAAGCATAGGTCCATTCCCTATTCCCAATGCTTATCTGTGTACATGGCAGATTCCTACAGCATAATGTAAGATCTCTGAGGCAAGTATTGTTTTGCTTTTATCTTTCCATACCTAGCTTAACATGGTGCATTGCTCATAAAACAGGCTTGATAAATGTCTATTCAATAGAACAAATGTAGTAATATGCCTTCTTATATTTGTAGATTATCTTATAGTTTTAAAATATTTTCTAATAAATTATTTTAATATAAAAATAAATATTACATGATATTCATTAATAATCATCATCATCAACATGAATAATTCTTGATTCTTAACCTATGCATAATGGCTGTAGCAACGAAATGGAATTTGTACTAATAGGATTAGATTCTCTAACAGCAGTATGATAATGGATTTTAAATGGTTTATGCCAGTCTTAGAAGCAAACACCTGAAAATTTTGGAAGAGGACCAGGTGCAGAAGAGAATGACCTTAGCTATTAACTACTATTTGATAAGATAAATAAACCAGAAAGAAGTAGTCAGATGAACTTGGAATATCTGATCAGGGTCATGAAAGAGTAAAAAAATCTGCATTTTAAATTCTTAATTAAAAGATCATCTTGGACATTGCCATCATAACTAGTAAACTAGCTGCTCTCCTTGAAACATTATTTGTTTGATTTTGCATAAGGTTAAATACAGGGTATCCCAAAAGTCTTAGGGTAAATTTAAGTTTTAAACCTTCCTTCAGACCTTTGGGACACACTGAGAAGTTCCATTAAATAACAATATTAAATAAATGTTTGTTAAATATTATTTAAAACAGATTATGAAAATAGAGATATCCCACAGATATGATCATTGCTTTAAAAAAATGAATCATCCTATGGATTATTTCCTGTCATAAGAATCAATGTGTTTCTGTATTTCCTCAAAAAAGGGTAGGTTGCAATGAGAACTGGATCAGAAAATGTGTGCTTTTTGCAAGACTAAGCCAAGAGAATTTTCTCTTTCAAATGCAAGTAGGGGCCCCTTTGAGATTTGGGCTGAGATTTTAAACCACTTTTTTTGTTGTTCCCATCCTTGAGTCTTAGAGAGAGACTAAATTCCATACTTAGGAAACTTCCCATTCTGAATATTTTAAAGTGAATCAGAACCTAAAAGGCCATTTTTTTAAAGTCAAAAATGACTGTAAATCATGCTTTCTTTACCCTCAAATGACAGAACTTGAACAAATAAAAAGTTCTTGCATTTCAAATAGAAAATAACCCATTGGTTTCTTAAAGGAAGGAATTATGTACCTGCCTATACAGAGCAATAAATGTCCTTTTTAAAATGAAGTAATTTCTGAACTCCTCAGCCCAAGACTTATGATTAAAGTGACAGAGCTGATATTAAAATTTAATATACCCAATATTGTCGCATAACAATAAATCAACTGGTAAAAATCTGTAATATCTTTTTTTTTCTTCTTCCTTTCACTAAAAAGAGTTACAGTGCTTTAATTTGAATGGATGTTGAATTACGATTAAGGAGCAGGTTATTGATATTGAAATGTTTGAATTTGTGTCTCCACAGCAATCAGATCAAGTTGCATGAGGCAGTTTACATAATAATATGGAACATACAGCTCTATCTATCAGTGTCAACGAGTATTCTCTTCTTTTATTAGTACAATAGGATATAAAAATGACAAGTTTGAAAGCAGAAATAATGGTCCAGTAAGAGTTTGGCATATTCCAATCTCTCTTTTTCATGTCTTCAACAACTTTTCCTTTTGACCTTGTGGTCAGGGGGATCTGAGGGATGAGTTCTATGTCTGTAAGCTCTAAAAAGAAATTTTGAAGCAAAAATTTGGTTCTAATGATAAATCCAACCAGTCTACAAAACAGGGCCTGGCTGGAAGAGATGGTGTTGTAAAGTAGACAGATGACTGGACTTCGGGAAGACCTGTGTTTGGCTTCCACCTCAGACACTTATGCTCTCTATATAAATGCTAGTTATTATCATGTCTGAATATCTCAAGGATATTGGTATCTATAATCTAGGACTTCCACTTTTCCTTCCCTATCTTTGGGAACTGAGAGTTACTCCAAGAGTCTGTTCCTTTTAATACCAACCCTGTCTAACAGCTCACTACTGTCTTAGCTCAATGGTGGATGCAGAGCTTCAGTACTATGCAGGGACTGGTCAAGGATTGTTATGGAAATAATATGTCACAGCATTTCTGGGACAAAGTGCTCAAGGGAATACTGTGTGTCCCAATGATCAAATTATTTTCTAAAATCTTTATATGGCTTTTTATATGTTTAGTCATATATAGAACAAATTCTAGAGTCACATGGTATGGTGGGAAAAACAGTAGTCCTAGAGTCAGACATCCAAAGGTTCAAATCTTGCCTCTAACATTTACTACCCATGTGGTTGCTGACATTAGTTTCATTTCCGTGTGTCCATTTCCTCATTTGTAAAATGGAAAAGTTGACCTCAATAGTCTCCGAATTGCATTCTAAAAATAAATCAATCATTCTCTGATTCTCTAATTTCCCATGATAAACCCAAACCAAAGGCATTGAGATCTCCTGGAATTCAGATTTATTGTGTTGGATTCTTTATAGATAGGGAACAAGAATAAGAAGAAACAAATAAAGTGCAAAACTATTCCAGCTCTAATTTTACCATATGTGATGTGCCAACATCTGACATCTTACCTAAAGAAGAGAATTGGCCAGGGGGCTGGTAGGAGTGGAGAGGAGACAAGACTGGAATCTTTTCAATAAGACATATTCCTGGAAACCAAAACCTTCTGATCCTTCCCTTCATCTGCTCTCTGACTGAAATCCAGCAATGATTTACTATAGAACCCAACCTTCCATCAAAGTAAGAATTTTAAAACAGCAGCTTTGCCAAGCAGACTGATTTGTTAGCAAAAGATCCATCACCATGGCAGACAGAAATACAGTGGAGATTATAACCCACATGGTAAATGGGAATGGTTTCCCAGGGTGGGAGGGATGAGGTGGAGTTGGAGAGATGATGGATGGGATGAAAAAGATAAAGTTTCTTTTGTGGAGATGTTACATTGCCTTTAAGTAGAAAAACTGATTTATTTCCCAAACCATATGGTATACAACAAGGCTGT
Source organism: Monodelphis domestica (assembly GCF_027887165.1). Lineage (NCBI taxonomy): Eukaryota > Metazoa > Chordata > Mammalia > Didelphimorphia > Didelphidae > Monodelphis > Monodelphis domestica. The sequence continues at coordinate 237,564,686 of NC_077227.1, read as the reverse complement.
GCTCTGAGGGCCACTTTGATACTCAGATTGCATTCAGGGAAGTAACCTCTAGGGATATTTTGGTGGAGAAAAGAAGAGTCTAATATAATTCCCAGCTAAGTGAGTCAATGACTGTAAATATGTAAGATATTGGATTCTTAGAAAAGTGTATCAGAAGTATCAACTAAAACAAAGCTTTCCAGAAAAATTTAAACCAGATTCATTTCATGCTGGTGGTGGTCATTGACAGGTCATCAGCAGGTCAACAAATTTGATGAAAGCTTATAGGTAATGAGAATGTTGTACATCCTATAATTCTCAAGTGTTTGTGGGTGGGGGTCCCCTGATTACCCCCCTGGTTACCTCTGCAGGCATGGGAGGACTGAGGTAAAACAAACTAGATCAATTTTCCCTCTCTATCCCATGAAATTTTGTGAATGAAATTAGACTAAAGTTTTCATTAAGGACAGCCGTGGGGAGGTAAGGTAACAGCCAACACAGACTCATAGTAAGAGATAAAGAGAAACTTAGAAGCCATCTAATCCAATTGTATCATTTTGGATATGAGGAAACTGAGACCCAGTGAGCTTAAATGACTTGACAAGTATTAAGTGGAAACTTGAGATTCAAATTCCAGCCATCTGACACCACATTCTCTTTCCACTCTACCATACTACCTCCTAAAGTCTTCTGAAATCAACCAGTTTTGGATTCTCAGTAAAAGTTTATTGAAAGAATGAATGAATGAATGAATGAATGAATGAGCTTGAAGACTTTACAGAAAACACTAATAATCATTCTGCATCTCTTCAATTCTTATCTCCTCAGACATATTCACTCTTTTTATATTTCTACAAATCATGTCCTCTGAAAGTACTCAGGACTACTTAAGCCTTTAACTTCCTAACACAAAGAGAAAACCAAAACTCTTAAGAAACCTTGAAAATAAATACCTTTCTATTCAATTCTTCCTTGTATTTGATTCCTTTCACTGGCAGATCCTTACAGAAATTTTAGTGGATGAGGTAATGAGTAAGGATAAAGATGGGTACAACTATTATCCTACCTTTGTTCACTTTGAGAATAAGAGTTTGACAAACAGTATTCATGATAACTTTCTATTAATAGCAGCAGAAGCTACATCCTCTATAATCTTGTGAGGTCCCTGCTTCAGAAAATCATAGAATTTGAAGGTTAGAAGGCACAATATCTTCATAGTTTACACAAAAGGAATCCCCATTATAGAATAAGTCAGTCTCTGTTCATACATACCACAATAATCCATCATGAACTCATTTTCTAAACTATGCACATATAACTGTGCTATGAAGTAAGATATTTCTTCCATATTTTTCTAGTTTCCACGCAAACTTGAAAGAAGGTAGAATCCAATATTTGAGAGAAAATGTTAGTAACATTATGAATAATGGCCCTGAACAAGGGTTCTTTAAAAATACAGACTAGACTAATCGATTTCAAAGGCATGCCAAATCACCACACAAACTCTGCCAGGCTAGGAAGACATACCAGAGAGAGAATTATGGACAGAAGAGTGGAAGGAGCATCGCCTCTCTCTCTCTCTCTCTCTCTCTCTCTCTTTCTCTTTCTCTCTCTCTCTCTCTCTCTCTCTCTCTCTCTCTCTCTCTCTCTCTCTCACCCTCTTCCACCCTTCCCCCCTTCCTCTCCTTCATTTTACTAATCATCTATAGAGTTCAGAACAGCAATGTGTAACTTAAAAAAGGCTGCTGCTCTATGCACTTGTGGAACTCTACTCAAGCCAAAGTCAGAGAGATACACCTATAACTAAAGTTTATGGAACCAGGGGCATCTAGGTGGCTCAGTGGATTCATAGCCAAGCCTAGATATGGAAGGTCTTGGGTTCAAATCTGATCTCAGACACTAACTGTGTGAGCAAGTGACTTGATTCCCATTGCCTAGCCTTTACTATTTTTCTGCCTTGGAGCCAGTATGCATTAATGATTCTAAGATGGAAGGTAAGGGCTATTAAAAAATAAGTTGAGGGAATGCTGAGCACTCACTTATCTTGTTCTAATGCAATTGGTGGGGTTTGTACCTAAGCATATATTAAATTTCATCTTATTAGATCTGGCCCAATGTTCTGACCTATCAAGAGTTTTGTGTATTCTGACTCCAGTATCTAGTTTGCTAGTTATCTCTCCCAGGCTTGTGCCATCTGAGAATTGAATAAGCTTATCATCTATGACTTTATACATGTCATCAGTAAATTAAGTAGCATAGGGTCCAGCATAGACTCCTGGGGAACTCCATGGGAGATCTATTGCCATGCTAATTCAAACCATTAGCAACTTCTCTCTGAATCTAGGTGCATAATCAGTGCTGACTATATCCAACTCTGCTTTCATCTATTGCATATATTTTCATCTTCACTATAAGATTAGTATGAAAAATTTCTTTGCTAAAATCTTGGAAAACTTTATCTACATTACTCCCTTCACCTATTAATTTAGTAGTTCTTTAAGGGTAACTTAAATTAATTTAGTAACCCTTTAGGAAGGAAGGAAGGAAGGAAGGAAGGAAGGAAGGAAGGAAGGAAGGAAGGAAGGAAGGAAGGAAGGAAGGAAGGAAGGAAGGAAGGAAGGAAGGAAGGAAGGGAGGAAGAAAGGAAGGAGGGAAGAAGGAAGGAAGGAAGGAAGGAAGGAAGGAAGGAAGGAAGGAAGGAAGGAAGGAAGGAAGGAAGGAAGGAAGGAAGGAAGGAAGGAAGGAAGGAAGGAAGGAAGGGAGGGAGGGAGGAAGGAAGGAAGGAAGGAAGGAAGGAAGGAAGGAAGGAAGGAAGGAAGGAAGGAAGGAAGGAAGGAAGGAAGGAAGGAAGGAAGGAAGAGAGGGAGGGAGGGAGGGAGGGAGGGAGGGAGGGAGGAAGGAAGGAAGGCATGGAGAGACTCAGACAGGCAGATGCAGCGAGAGAGACAGACAAATATAGATAATGACAAAATAACAGACAGACAGTGGCAAAGAGAAAGATGGAGAGTTAAACAGACCAACAGACACAAAGACAAAGGGAGAAGTAGGGAGAAAGAAAGAGAGGAAGAAGAAAGAATTGGAAAAAGGTGTGTAAATTTTTGAATTGTGGACTTGCCTCTCTAGATATTCTTTTTTCCTTTTCTCTTGAACTCTACAAAATGAATCCACTTTACACAGGTACACAACACAGGGGTTCCTTAGTCAATTAAGGTGTCAATTTTTCCTTGATTTTCAAACAGAACACAGTACCCCAGGGATGTCCTTCAGAAAATTACCCCATGCTTAGGCAAAAGTAGAGTTACATATTTAAATGAGTATTATTACACCTACTTTACAGATTAGGAAACTGAGGCTCAAAGGAATTAATGACTTCCCCAAATATAACTAATAAGATCTAGATGCTAATTCTTATTTCACTTGTTAGCTATATAATGTTGAGCAGTTATATAACCTTTCTGAGCCTTGGTAGCTGTATCTGTAAAATAAGTAGTAATAATTTACTGTCTGCCTCATAGCATTATGGTAAACAAAGTACCTTATAGGCTATATAATACTACATGTGTGAATTACATCATAAACTGGTCCCCTTCTTCCTTAATTATTAACATACATTTTCCAGTGAGTTTCATTTTCAATTGAAGGTTAGGTGCACAAATTGTGATTATAGGACAGAATAAAACTACTTTGTTCACATGGGGATCAAATCCACTACTTCCTCACCTTGGCTCTAGCTTCTAACCAACTTAGACTACACTCTCTAAATTGGTTAGGTCCTTCAAGATCCATCAAGGCACCAAATAGACACCAAACTGGCACAAAATTCATCTCTGTGACAGTAATGAGATGAGGCAAGCAGCTGAGTTCATTGATTATACAGCATGACTAGTTTTCACCCATACCTGACAAGCACTGGATGTTAGAGAATCATAAATCATTAGAGCTAGAAAGGGCATTATGGGTCTGCTAGACCAACCTTTTCGGGTTGAAGATGAGCAGAAAAGCTCAGAAAGTATGACTAACTTACATAAAGGAATATAACTAAGACTAAAACTCAGTTTTCCTAATTCCCTACCCAATGTTCTCTCCATCATTCCATGAAGTCTCTTGTCTGTGCTTATTTATAAATGTAAATTCTTAAGTAATTTGAGAATATGTGGGACCAACTTTGGAGATGCAGGTGCAATGATGGTCCTACTGAAAAGGGATGCTGGGAACTATTTGTGGGAGAATAGAATTACCATTTAATTTATGGACAGGTAGAAATTCATTCAAGGTTTGCAAAGTGTATTTGGTAGTTTAAGCAGGAGTTATATCATCATTCCCTCAACTTTACAAAGGAGGAAACTGAGACTTCAAAAAATGACGTGACTTGTCCCTGTTAATCCAGCTCATAAATGTCAGAGGCAGGCTTCAAACACAACTTTTTCTAATGTCAGTTTAGTATTCTTTTCATCATACCATGATGTTTCTAGAAAGGAAAAAGCAGACTGGCATAATCAGTCCAAAACAAGGAATTGAGCATTCAAGTACTAATCAAAGTCTTTGTCATTAGCTCTAAGAGATTCCTTGATTTAAAAAGGATTGAGAGCAGTTTTTGCTATTAAGCAACTGGTAGTATCTTTCAATCTGAACTACATCAATTTTATCTTTGGGACCCAAAACAAGTCACTTAAGCCTGTTTGCCTCAGTTTCACCATCTGTAAAATGAGCTGGAGATGCAAATGCAAAATACAAACCACTCTAGTACCTTTGCCAAGAAAATTCCAAATGGGATCACAAAGAGTTGGACATGACTGAAACAACTCAAAAACAATCAATTGTATCTGTTGCAGAGATTGAAATGAATGAATGAATGCAAAGGCATCTATTAAGGCTTATTGTCTGCAATGTTTTGAACTAAGTACTGGAGATACAAATAGAAAAGCAGAGACAATCTTTGCTCTCAAAGAGACTGCTCTTTAACATGGAAAGAGAAGACAATACAGTAGTTTTACTGGTCAGATGGAAAAGTCTAGTGGTCCTTATATGGTAATGAATCTTTTACATTAGTAGTACCATATTTGTTTCTGATATTGAACCATATGATGGTACTAAGGAAGTGTTGGGTTAATAACTAACACCAGTGAGGTAGACAGCATAAACAAGAAAGAATCCCTGATGCCTAGGTCCAAGATAACCCTAATCCTGTCAGCAGTAAAGGCTTGAGGCCATCCAGATGCTCAGGCAAATCAAAATAAAATTCAAAAGGAAGCTGTTGTCAGAATAGATGAGGCGAGGAAGGTGGGGGGAAGGAAAAGAGCACTGAAAATTCCCACAGAAACAGTCATCATACAGCTGTTATAAATGAGTAATTTATGAATGTGCAATTTCCTGAATGTCTATGATAGAGTATAGGATGCCACTACAAAGACAACATGGACAAATAATGTGTTGTTTTTTATGGTACATTGTGTACAGTTTAGTGCCTTCAGAGGTATTGCTTCCTCAACAATCACCAAGAGATTTTTCCCACTCTCGTATGTGAAATATATGTCTTTATTTGGGTCCCTTCTATATACATTCCTTTAGCTCTTTCAAATTTGATATATTTTTTTGAAATGTCATTGCTTTTGAATCATTTCAAGCATACCTAACTCTTTGTGACCCCTTTTGGGATTTTCTTGGTAAAGATCCAGGAGTGGCTTGCCATTTTCTTCTCCAGATCATTTTGTAGATAAGAAAACTGAGGCAAAAAGTGTTAAGTGACTGACTCAGGTTCACATAGATAGTAAGTATCTGAGGCTGGATTTGAACTCAAGTCTTCCTGACTCAACATAGATAATTTTTTGGACATGGCCATTCCCTAAGGTTTGGTAACATCATTTATCACACACACACACCCCTCCCAGCTGTATATTATTCTTTAAAAAAAAAAAAAACCTTAACTTCTGTCTCAGAATCAATAATGTATATTGGTTGCAAAGCAGAAGAATAGTAAAGGCTAGGCAATCAGGATTAAGTGACTTGCCCAGGGTCACACAGCTAGAAAACATCTGAGGACACATTTGAATCCAGGATCTCTCATCTCTAGGTCTGGCTCTCAATCCAATCATCCACCTAGATGCCCCCCTGAATTATATTTCTAGAATGGGCAAATCGATTTACTAATGAGCTTTCAATACTAATTAAGGACAATCACTAGCATTCATGGAGTATTTTGGTGGGACAAAACACTTTTTACTTAGTATCTCATTTGATCCTCCCAAAAACCCTATGAGACTTGGTTAAAAACTAATGTCATACAGTTAGCATGTATCAGAGGAGGGACTTGAACATAAGTCATTGTGACTTCTCTACCTTCCAGGCCATTCTTCACATTGTGATGATGAGATATAAAAGAGTAGAACCTCAAACCAAAAAGAGAAGTCTTTTGTGTAATACAACCAGACGATCATGTTCTATATCCTGTAGATTCTATGGGGGTAGCAAGGTGGAACAGTAGAGTACCAGGACTGAATCAAGAGAACACATCTTCCTCAATTCAAATCTATCCTTGAACTCTTAATCTCTGTGTGATCCTGGGTAAGTCACTTACCCTGTTTACCTCAGTTCCCTAATCTGTAAAATGATCTGGAAAAGAAAATGGCAGACCACTCCAGTATCTTTGACAAGAAAACACCAAAAGAATTAGATGTGACTGAAATGCCTGAATAACAAAATAGATTCCATGGAGGCAAACAAATGCAGCAGAAATTGAAGGAATTCTCCATTTGACAGGTGTTTGGGTAAGTAAGAATGGTGTGTTCAGTCAGCACAAGGCTAGGCTTAAAACTGGTTTGGAAGCAGGAAGTCCTTTTGCTTAGATCTTTATTTTTGTTCCTGCATTAAACTCTCACAGTCCAAAAGTCAGACTTTGCCTCTTAATAGAGCTCCCCACCATTAACTTTGCTATGCATTTGATTTTGATAGAACAAAGTTCCATGAAAACAGGAAGTTTCATCTTTCTTATATCCCCAATATCTAATACATAGAAGGGACTTAATAAGTACTAGTTGAATGATTATTTTTACTAAAACTCTTACTTTCTGTAAAAACTAAAATTGGCTTGACTAAATATAAGTTAAAAATTATAAGATTGTGGTTGCCATTTATAAAATTAACTCTTAAATCATGAATCTGTTAGCCGCTCTTAACAATTTAGTTTAATAGAGTTATAGTAAAACAGAGAAATGTAGGAAGGAAGGAGAAAGTATTGCCTAGCTAGATACCCTATAATTTCTGTCCAAAGAAGTCCGGATCACCACCCAGGAAGGGCTCCCTCAAGTCCTGATCTCCATGTGGAGTCCTCGTAATATCTTAAGCCAGGAGTCCAGGTGGTGTCTTCAGTAAGGGTTACACCAATGCCAGACTCTTCCTTTGGCTCCAGTCACTCAGCCAGCAAACCTCTAGCACAAAATCCTTCAGAATACTCCTCCAAGAGAGTCTCCTTGCCAAAGAGCCAAGGAATGAAATCAATCTTCTTTTCTGTCTCACCTTTTTCCATGTCACTTCCTGTCACTCCCCCACTTCATGGGAAACAATCACAGCTTCCCAGTTTGCCTAGCACGGGGGCTGGGGGTGGGGCAGTGCTTGTGGCCTTTGGAGGTGTGAACTTTTTCTAGTAAATGACTTATGAACTCTCTTACTTAGTGTTAAGTAAGAGTTAAGTAGGGGTACTTTAAATCCTTGATTGATTAACTCAAAATAGACAAAGGGAATAAAGAATTCCCTTTCACATTTCTGTCTTATAATTGATACTAGAAATCAGTTCCAAAGCAATAAGGACTGGGAAATTGGGGTTAAGTGATTTGTCCAGAGTCTCAGAGGAAATATCTGTGGTCAAATGTGAACACAGTACCTTCTGTCTCCAGACCTGGCTCTCTATCCACTGAGCCTCTCCTCTCTGCCGCCCTCATCCTCTCCTCTCTCTTCCTTTCCTCACTCATCTCTTCCTCTCCTCTCCTCTCCTCTCCCCTCCCTTCCTCTCCTCTCCCTTCCCCTCCTCTCCCTTCATTTATCTTATTCACTACTTGCAAAAAACAAAACAAAACATTTTTGACTCCTTTCTGTATGAACATATCAACATAGTAAAGTCAGGAAGACTTGAGGCAACTCTGAGCAGAATGATTATTGATTGCTTCCATCTCTGACCTGCTTCCCATTTCTGGTTCTTTCCTATCCAATAATATTTCCACCAGGTGCCTGGTACGAGCTTGTTGTACTCTACCCTCCCTCCATGGCTATCTCCACTAGGATTCCACCTGCCACTTGTTCTTTCTTCCCCATTTCCTAAGCAGGGCAAACTTTAACCAACATCACAGATTCACACCAGACAGAACTTCAACATCCCCCTGAAAACTAGCTGTACACGCCAGTGTAACAGCATCCACCACACAGCACTTACCAAGAGGAAAAAACTGACAGACAACAAAAGCAGGGATTTTGCCAGCTGTGCCTGTTCACGGCTTAGAATTGTCCATGTGATCTTTCTCCTTCGTACTCCTTCCTCTCCATCCCATGCTAAGAAAGAAAGCCAATGCCAAGCAAGATGAAACTGTCTTTAGAATGTCATACAATAGCAGCCTGACTAAAAGAACTCTGATCCCTGAGAATTTAGGTCTTTGCAGGGGATAACTCGTATCCCTCGTGGCTTTCTCATTGTGCACTAAAGCAGATGCTGGGAAACAACATGAATAGAGCCAAGGCTCCTAACCTTAAGGAGCTTACAAGAGCAAGGCAGCTGTGATGCTGGGAACAGTGCTCGGCTCAGGAACCAGGGGAAGCTCACAGGGTTATTGTGAGAAGCCAATGAGATAATATGTGTAAAACACTTTGTAAACCTTCACACTGTATAAATGTCATCCGTTATTACCAACAGATGAGCCAAAAGAGAGTGACAAGTCACACTCAGGAGCTCAGACCAGTAAGACTGATTCCATCTCTAATGGCAGACAGACGGGCAGGCTACGTATACTCGAATATTTCAGGGGTTCCGTGACGTCACTGCTAAGGAGTACAGATTGCAACTGATTCACCTCTTCTCCTTCTCTGGAATTCCTGTCTTGTTTTCCCACTAAATTCTCCAGATAGGAACATCTTAGATGGCAGGACTTTTAATATTCTATAGGTTCCATTGCTGAATTGGGACTCTGCAGACCTAGAGTTGAGAAGTAATATGGAATATCGTGCAGAGAAAGTATCATACGGCATCGCTAGTCACAAGATCTGGGCTTAACTTCTAGCACTGCCAATTACTGACTGTACGACTTTAGGCAACATACTTTACCTCCCTTTGGCTTCAGTTTTCACATCTCTAAAATAAGGAGGTTGGCCTAAATGACCTTCAACAAACCATCCAAACCAAAAAAGATAACATAAGGTTCTTTGAAAATTTTAAAACTTTGATTATATATATATATATATATATATATATACATATATATATATATATATACATGCTGACTTCATTGCAAAGATAGATACAGGAAAATTTTAGAAAATAAATTTAAGGATAAATAAGAAACAAAAGATTTATAAGTATACTTAAAAGTATATTGTTAGGGGACAACTAGGTAGCTTAGTGGATTGAAAGCCAGTTCTAGAGACAGGAGGTCCTGGATTCCTAGCTGTGTGACCCTGAGCAAGTCACTTCCACCCCATTGCCTAATCCATACCATTCTTCTGCCTTGGGATTAATATACAGTATTGAGTCTAAGACAGAAAGTAAGAATTTTTAAAAGTATATTGTTAATATGTTCATATAGAAAGGAGTCAGAAATGTTTTCTTTATTTTTTTTTTTTTTGGCAAGTAGCAAATAGGAGAGAGGAGAGGAGAGGAGAGGAGAGGAGAAAGAAGGGGAGGAAAGAGGAGAGGAGTGGAGAGATCCAAAGGCTTCATTAACTAGTCTATCAGAGGTGTATATGACATCCCCCACAAAAGGTTAAGAATCTCTGCTCCAAGACTAAAACTTGCAGAATGATGTCAGCTTTCACTAGTATAAAGAAATTCTTTGCCTGAAAGTATCCTTTATTAGTGAAAATAACAGGTCTGTTCTCTATATCTTTGCTATTATTCAGTCATCTCAGTTATGTCCAAGTCTTTCAGATTCCACCTAGGTTTTTCTATTTCTTTCTACATTTTATTTAATAGATGAAGAAATAAGGCAAAGAAGATTAAGTGACTTACCCAGGGCCACAAAATTGGTAAGTTTCTGAGGATGGATTTGAATTCAGATCTTCCTGACTCTAGGCCCAATGCTTTATCCAATGCACCACCTAGTTACTGATATAGAAATCACTTAGAAACTCAACAATAAATTTTAAGAAAGGATAAAGGTGAGAAGATGCTCACAGCTGCAATAGCTCTGCTAATACATATTTGAACAACCTATCACATCTAAAAATTGGAAAATATATAACTAAAGATTATGCCACTGAAGCTGATTACCATTATTTCTTATAGAATTTTAACAGATGTAAAATAATCACAACACTATGGAGGTTAAAAGAGCCCAGAAATTACTTCAGTCAGCAAATATGTGATCTTTGCCAATCAGAGAAACATGGTAACCAAGGACAATGAAAGTCCATCATATAACGCTGTTTTGCATAATATTACAGACAATTAATGAAAGAAGATAGCCAGTATTATCATGTCATACTATAGTAAAGAAGTTGGTCTGTCTATTTCTGAAGACAATTTTAAATTGTTTGGGAAAAGTCACTAAACTGTTGCTTGGAAAAGTTGTTGATAGGTTCAAAAGAGATAACATAAAATTCTTTGAAAATGTTAAAGCCTTAAAGTATAATATAAATGTTAGTAGCATCAGTAGTAATGGTCATAGTATTAGTAGAAGTTATTATTGTTTTTATAATCACTCCAAAGTAGCCAAAAATAAAAAGACCTACAAAGAGCCAAGTATTCCTACTGATAGTTCTAATGAAAGGAAAGAAGACATAACATAATGGGAGACCATCATTTGGGGAGTGACTGAACAAATTGTGGAATGTAAAGAAAATGGAATTGTAATATACTATTAGAAATGGTAAATATGAGCTGAGATAAACATAAATTGTATGAACTGATTCAAGTAATCAGGACCAGAAGTACAAAATACATAATGACAATGATAATGTAAATTAAAATAATACAGAAAAGGAATCACTGAACTCATCTTAATTGCAATGACCAAGGTTTAGTCTTAAAAAAACTACATGAAGCAATATTTTCATTTCTCTAGTTACAGAGGTGGGAAACTAGGGGCTTAGAAAGTCATATTATCTTTTCAGGTAGGATCATTTTAATGACTGGCTTTGTTTTACTCTAATTTTGCTGAGAGTTGTTCATCCTTTGTTTTTGAAGAAAACCAATGGCATCAGAGGATGATATTTTAACTTGCAGGTAAATTAGATTTAAGTGAGGCAGAGTTGCACAGTTATCAACTTCACACTTTCTTCCACAGTCATCAAAGTCCAATGGCAAAACAAAAATTAGGATGAGTGGGGTTGACCCAGGATGCAGTGGATGACCTTGGCATCTTTGAAGTCTGACCAAGTTCTGAGAGCTCCTCAGTTCCTGCTTTAGCCATCTTCATGGCCACTGAAGCAAATTGTTCTCATTCACTCATTCCTCCAGGGGATGTCTTCACATGCTTGAAGTAGAACCCCCCTAACTCACTCATGAGTTTGTGGACTATCAGTTCCCCTCTACCTGGTTTAACCCATCTGTTGAAACTGGGGTATGACTGCTCTATATGCAGCTGCCTCCTGGAGTCACAGATGAAATCTGGATAGCAAGTGGACACCAAAGGAAGAAAGGATCCCTGAAAAAGACTTGGCAAGGCAGAACAGAGGTGCTATCCCTAGAGTTAAATGGGTGGAAAGAGTGGATCATGCAGTAATTTGAAAGATGAAACAAAAGGTACCAACAAAACTTTTTTTTTTCTCCTTAAGTAAAGGAAGGTAAAATAAATCTTTGAAGGGATTTGTGATGAGGTCTAACCAAGCCAGGCTATTTCATAAACATTTAAAGATGAAGCTGGAAATAAAATATATAAATGAAAAAATAAAACAACTCTCTGTTGGCCTGTTCTACGCAACCATTTTTTGATCTATTATGGTGAAATAACAATGAGATTCCCAAATCCCAATATGCTATATTAAAAAATAAAAGAAGTACAAATGAGTTAAGATCCTTGTAGGACCTTAAATTTGTGGCTTCTGTGAAATGGGAATGTTTGGATATTAGTTTATAGAAAGTTCAGAAAAGCAGTGCCTAAATCATAACTTCTAAAATGCCAGCTCCATAAATAACTAGCATTTAAATGGTACTAAATTTACAAAGCATATATTTCATTTCTTTTGATCCTCACAATAATGCTTTGAGGGGGTTGCTATTATTATCCCTGTTTTATAGATGAGGATTGAAAAAAAAAGAAAAAGATAAATGATGTGTCCTGGGTATTCTAGCTGATAAGCATCTGAGGTAAGATTTGAACTCAGGTCTTTCTCTTTCCAAATCTGAGTCCAAAGCTCCATCTACTTTTCCATCTAATTGCTATTGAAGGATATCAGGAAGCATGACCAGAATACACTTTTAACACTGGGGTATTAAAAGAAAACATGGTAAACTCATTTCTCTACTAAGCAAAGCTCTTGAACTTAACCCCATTTTCCTCTAGCATTCTTAATTCTTTTACACTATTAGTATATTTCCTGTTGGTCCAGCTCCTTGCCCCAGCATCACATGCAAGTTATGGCATTTTTTCCCTCTCCAATCCATCTGACCTTCTAGCTTGACTCCTCCAATTCCATCTTCTCTTGGTTTTGCCTATGACACTACTTCTCAAACTCCTCTTCCAAACCACTCACAGTTTTGGGAGGTAGATCCCCTCCCCTTTAAAGGTAAAGCAGCCCATCTCCTGCAAGGCTGAAGCTGCTGGACATTTGCCCTTGATTTTCTGCCACCTAGCGGGAGGATATGAAAAGAAGTGAACTTTGGGCAGCTTGGAAGAAGTGGAGGCTTAATCAATAAAACTCAGTCACTGAACACTTATTAAACACAATATAGAAGAGGTTTTAGGAAACCACCTGTCTTGAATAGGGAACTCCCTCCTTTTCCCTCCACTCCACCACTAATGATTAGAAAATTTGAAAGAAATTATACTGATATTAAAAATGATTTTCCCCAAGTGATCACAAAAGATTACTGTCATCTTAAAAATAACTATGGAGCTTGGTTTTGTATCAAGGAAAGGTAGCTTCAACACTATTTTGGCAGTTCCTAAGACCCTGACCTGGGATTGCTCCCCTCAGTTCTTAACCAGATCAATAAAGAAGTCTATTTGTGCCTGGGAAAAAGAAGGAAAAATGAACCTGTCATTCTAAGGCAGTCTCCTTTGATATTTTAGTGTTTGCTGCCATCAGAGTCATTTCAAGAATCTGACAGGAAGGAGTCTTATTTTTTTTAATTTAAAATGTCATTCAGTGACCAAAGAGATTCTTCTTTATTATATCTATAAATCATTCAGACTCTCTTCATGAGAAAGGGAAAATATACATTTTTCTAATTTTTATTTTATGTTAAAAAAAAACCTTTCCTTCCTCATAAAGTAGGAAATGAGAATAATATTTTATGTTAATAGGAATAAAATGTTCAAAATGTATGCGCTATATAAAGTTCCTATAAAATAATTCAGGGCAAACATTTTTTTAAACAAACAAAGGAAATGAAACACAAAAAGCCACATTAAAATAACATTGACAATTTTTGCTCTAACTAGGAACCTGAGAGAGGGGATGATTACAGTTGGGTAGAATGGACCTATAGGAAGTTCTGTAGTCAATGGAGCTAATAGCATGAAGGGGCTGACTGAATGACTTCCTCTAGGATTCATCAAACTTCCCCATTCTTTCTCTCTGCCAATAGTCCCAGGGAGGCATTTCCAGGGTGCATATCCTCTGCAGCTTGATATAAATGCCATCTGGACTGAGCTACCACTTCTCCTAGCCTACAGCCTGTGAAGGAAGCACAGCCTCAGCTTCTATTCCTTTAGGACTCCGGAGTCTGCCCAATGGCCTTGGATAGGGATTGGAGTGGCCACAGAGGAGTCTTACCTTTCTCAGAAAATCCCCTCTAGCAGTGAACGCAAAAGCTCTATAGCAATAAGAAATTGATAAGGTGGAAAGAGAACCGAATTTGAAGTCAGAAGACCCAGATGCTATCCTAACTCTACCATTTATACCATATGTGTAACCTTGGGCAAGTTAATTTACTTATTGGGACCACAATTTTCTCATCTATAAAATGAGAATATGGGCTAGAAGATCTCTAAGGTACTTTCTAGTTCCAAATTTCTAGGACTGTACAGTTCTAAAGCACTTTGCACAAAATATTCTATTTGATGCTAACAACCACTCTGTGAAGTAATTATCATTCTCCATTTTTACAGTTGGAATGCAATGGGACAGCTGAGGCACTGAAGTGGTATAATACAGTGATGTCAAACTTAAATAGAAACTGATCCCTGAAGGCTTTGTACTGACTTAAAAAGCCATAATTATCTATGTTGAGTTGTATATTTTTTATTTTGCTAATGTTTCCCCATTATACTTTTTTAAATTTTTTAACATATTGATTACTTCATGAATCTGTGTGTCTTCCCAGTACAGGGGCCATGCTGATCTTGTCTATATCATTCCAACTTTAATATGTGTGCTGCCAAAGCAGGCACTCCCAATTATATTTTAATCTGATTCTTGTGGCAGAGATTAACACCTCTGGGTAATGAATGGAGAGAAAGGCAGATCCTGCCTCAAATACACCTACTAGTTGTGTAACCTTGGGCAAATCATTTAACATCTTTGAGCCTTGATTTCCTCATCTGTAAAAGGGGGGAATGATCATGACAACTACTTCAGGAATTGTTAAATGGATTAAATAAGACAATATATGTAAATCCCTTTACAAACCTTAACATGCCATACAGATATTAAGTCTCATTATTAAAATTAATAAATATTTATTATGTGTCGAGCACTGGGAATACAGATTGACTCACATTCTAATTAGAGGAGACAATAGACATAGTGTTGAGATGAGAAACTTAGAGAGGAAGGAAGGAAGGAAGGAAGGAAGGAAGGAAGGAAGGAAGGAAGGAAGGAAGGAAGGAAGGAAGGAAGGAAGGAAGGAAGGAAGGAAGGAAGGAAGGAAGGAAGGAAGGAAGGAAGGAAGAGAGAGAGGGAGGGAAGGACCTTTATTCTAGAAAAGAAAATAATTTGAAACCTCATCAATCATTTATGCTTTCATGTGATGAGCTTATCAGTCCTTACTGAAAGTAACCTTTGGTGAAGGAATGAGAGAGAAAGCTTTAGCATCATTGGTGAGAGACCTGAGTATGAGAGGGAAAGAACAGAAGACCTCCTGAAGGAGAAAAAGGGTTAGAAAAGGAACCAACAACTGGATGTGCCCAAGACAAATTGAACCTTCCTCATATTTTTCCCTTCTGCAGACATAGGCACTTCTATTGGTAAATACAAGAGGCCATTAACTATTTCTCCAGCCATTGTGAAGGGTCCATTGTGCTTCCTGGACAAAATACAATTATAGACCACTGCACACTTTCCACAGCCTACTTGATCCTCACAATATTTCTAGTAGGTAGATGACGCAGGGTTTTTTATCAACCCCAATTTTATACGTGAGGAAATTGAAGCTTGTTGAAGTTAAAGTAACTGGACTAAGGTGACAAGGCTAGTTAGTGGTCTCAAGGCAAAGGTAGAACCCAGGTTCAATGATCTGCTCTGCTGAAACTGGAATAGGGTAGGAAAAACTGGGTTAACAATCTTAGTTAAAGGATAAGGACTGCAAGCTTCCTACTAAAAAGGTTCTAAATGATGCTTCAGTGGGGACAGTTGTTATTTTTCCTGCAGGACTAGAAAGAAACCTTAGCAGACCGTATGTTCAGTTCATAAAAATTAAAATTTACTAGGCACGAGAACACTGAACATTTGATTTTTTAGTGCCCAAGTAGATATGGCCGTAGTAACTGAACAACATAAATGAGAAGTATATCAACTGTTTCCATATCCCCAAGGGTTTTTCTTTATTACCTAGTATGTGTTATATGGAGAGAGGATGGTTAATTTGAAATACGAGTTTCTTTGCAATAGTCCCTTTCGTTCTGAATCTGAGGCACCCACTGGCTTGAGACAGGCCTTGTGACATTGGAAGACAATGAGTTCAAAGCCACACATATTACCTACTGGTGATGGGGACAGTTTTACCTTCATACAACTATTCACATACAATATTTAAACACACATCCATATGCGGTTGTGTATATTGTTAATATATGCTTGCATGCAATATGTATGTATATGTACAGGTGTATGTCTATTGTATTAGAGGGTTGTTTGGGGTATAATGGAGGAAAAGTAGATGATAAATGTCCAGAAGGCAGGAGGAGGGTGAAATGGATTCCCTTCCTTCAGTCTTCTTCAAAATATGTCTTCCCACTAACCCTGCCTTTACTCCCCTCTAATAACTGATTTTAATGGGTAAACCTCTTCCCTTGGAGAGAGAGAAATCGGCTCTCCCCCTCTTCCACTATGACAAAGAAGCCAATTTAAGATAACTGACAATTTTATTCTAACAAATTGTGGTTAGGGGTAAGATAAGAAAGATGTCTGCAGGTTGGGGTCTATAGGAAAGAGGGTAAGGAAGTCCCTGTCTGTCTAAAATATCTTTTTCCCTCCCTCCAAAATTGAGAGACCCAGGCTTGTCAGCCTGGTCTCTGAGAGATTCGGGGTTTGGTGACCCCTGGTCTTTATCACAGCAGAACCAATGTCCAGACCCAGCGTGTCACAGGAGCTGTGTGAGATCTTGTGATGCTGTTCTTATTCTTCTCAGTCTCTGCCACAATTCTTGGTGTCTTTGGGTGGGGAGTGGTGGTTCAATGGAGGATTTTGTATAACTCGAGAGAGAAATCTCTGATCAGCCTGTCACCCTTGCTGTCTCAAGATAACAAAAGAGAGATCAACTGTCTCCCACCTGGAATCTCTCTTCCCCCAAGATTCCAAACCTCCTCCACCATCCTCCACTGTGGATACAAACCTTTGCATGTCATCCAGGCTCTGTCCTTCAAAGTCTCTGGATCATTTCTCTATCACACTATAAATGGTGGATATAAATTATACATAACCACATTTTATATGTTATGTATAGAATGCATTATATATATGTGCATATATGTAGGAGGCAGCTAGGTGGCAGTGGATAGAGTATTGAGCCTTGAGTCAGGAAACCTTGAGTTCAAATCCAGCCTCAAACACTAGCTGTGTGACCCTGGGCAAGTCAATTAATTTATTTTGCCTTAATATACTGGAGAAGGAAATGGCAAACCATTTTAATATCTTTGCTAAGAAAACTCCACGGACAGCATGGGTGTGCTATGGTCCTTTGGAGTGCTAGGGCACAACAACAACAGTATATTCAGGCACATGCACATAAAAATGTATGTATATATATATATATGTATATATATATATTTGACATGAGCCATGGAATACATACTATATCTCTATAAATTCACATGTGTATATGCAAATATATGTGAATAGTAATGGTGGGATATAATCACACATATACATACTGTGAAGATTAAAATTAATTCTCCCCTGATCATGAAGATTAAAATGTAACCCCTGCCCATTTTTAGATCTAATCACCAAAAGTGTAAACATCCCACTTAATCACAGGTCTGTGACCCACATGTGCAACAGTGGGTGACGAATCAGAATTAAACTAACTGCTCTTGGGCCATCCTAAAGCAAAGCTTCAACTGTGATTGGTAGACATAAAATTAGGGGGTGACACAGGAAGTGACACAAAAGAAGCGACAAAAGGAGCTGTCACTTCCTGTGAGAGATCGTTCTACTGGCAGTTCTTCATTCTTTGAAGTGGAGGCTGGTGAAGAATGTGCTGACCGGACCTGAGACCCTGTTTCTGGTGATGTTGTTCTAAAATCTCTTCCTTTGAACTGACACAAGTAAGTGAAAAACTGACTCTTAACTGCTAGATTTTCTGAAAAAAATAAACAGAAGAGACTTACCTCTTGAGAGGACTTAGATATCTTACCTTATCCTCTATCTGATTTTCTTACTTCACTCTTTCTACATTTTGTAAATAAATTGTAAATAAATCTCTTTGGAAAAAATTAAATTCCTGGTGACCACACTCTTAAATAATCTAGTACAGCCCTTTTAAAAATAACCCCTTTCCCATTAGGTATCTTCTGATTTTATTGAATGGGTGACTAAGTTTTACAATCTGGATATTTAAATGTATACCCATTGAGAAATGTGTAGTTTTCTTTTAAAGTATAATAATTCCAAACTCTTAATTTTTTTTAACTTTAGAGGAATCTTTTAGGAACTTCCTTCTCTTGTTTTGAAGAAATATTAATCTGAGGTTTATCACTGCTTTCAGTTTACTTCAAAGTTTCTCTTTCTTCTGTTAAATATAAGTAAAATTAAATTTATTTTAACTTGTTAATAGCTTTGTTTTTGTTCATGTAACTTAAAGACCAATAAAACTTATTGCACAAAAATAGATTTTTATAGTATATTTGTGTGTGTTTTTCTTTCATTGTAATTAACAAGTATTTACTAAGTATTTATTAGAGGGCCTTTGCCCTCAAGGAGCTCACATTCTAATAGTTTGGGGAAGATACCATCAAAATAGCTTTGTACACACATTTATATACAGTGGAAGATAATAGCTGAGGGAAAGGCACTAGCAATTGTGGGCGGATAAATTTACCTAAGATTTGAAGGAGTACAACAAATCCAGGAAACTGAGGTGAAGAAGGATAGACATCCATATTTTCCATGAAATAAAATAACCAGTGCAGATCCATGGGAGTTTGGAGAAGGTGAGTCTTGTGTGATAAGTAGTGAAGAAATTGGTGTTGCTGAATTATTGATTATGTCGAGGGGACTAACATGTAAGAAGCCTGAAAAGGTAAGGGGTAAGTGTGTGAGAAGTTTTAAAAACTGAACAAAAGCAAATAACCATCAAAAAATCATGTTTGGCTTAAAGAAGGAACAATTTCTCAGTAAATTCTGGAAGCAGTAATGGAGAGCATGGAATATTTTGTCTCACTGGTTGAATGGAAAGATAAGACTAGAGCTGGGAGGGTAAAATGTAAGGTACGGAAAGGAAAAAATACTGACAGTTTGTGGGGAGAAGGGGCCAACTGGGAGTGGCAGTTGGGTCTTGTGACTAGCACTTCCTTCCTGACAGGTGGAATTTACTGGCTTCCTGGGGTTGGAGGAGGAAGGAGCTTGTCAGCCCAGTCTGGTGTGGTGTGCCTCTTCTTGGTTCAGCCCAAAGATTCAGGCCCAATCACTTCTGGAAGTTAGAACTGTTCTTGTTTGCTTTCTGTCTACTGCTAAGATTCTAAAAAGACAAAACTGGACTGATATAGAATAGACGGGAGTGGGAGAACCTTCCGCCAGCCTCTGGGGCCTGGCCTCAGGTCTGAAGCTGAGAAAAAACTCCAATCCCAACTGGTTATTAAATTTTATATTATTTGATTTGCAATCAGATAAGTGGACTATCTTTTCTGGTCATAGAGAGAGCTGAACTTCAGTTCAGTCATTCAAAGAAAAACAGACCTCATTAGACCCCTGCTGTTTCCTCTCAGCAGGGGGCATCTCCCTCCTTTGCTTCACCAAGCAGTGTTCCCTCTCTCCCTACTCTCCTCCATACCCCATACAAACCTCCTATTATCCCATTTTTTCCAATCCCAATTCCTTTCCCAATAAATATTACAAAGGGAAAGCATAATAGACCTTGTAAAGAATGGCCAGGCATGCCATGTTATTCAGAAGGTAGCCATGAAAGTAGCTCTCAGGGAGAACCAGAAGACAGAGTAGAAAAAGAAAAAAATTTAAGATGATATAAGACCAAATAAGTTTGTTAACTATAGGGTCAGCATTCCAAACAGGAGAGTGGAATTGATGGTTAGATATGGAATGAAACATAGATATAATATGAAGTGTAAAGGGAAGGAAAATAGAGCTCAGGGGAATAGGGAGGGACAGAGAAGTCAGTAAGGGGTGGAAATTTTCATTTAAATGTTTTTTAGAAAGCTATCAAAATGTATTCATTAGGGGCAATTAGGTAGCACAGTAGATAGAGACCTAGAATCAGGAGAACCTGAGCTCAAATCTGACCTCAGTCACTTCCTAGCTGTGTGACCCTGGGCAAGTCACTTAACCCAATTGCCTAGCCTTACAACTCTTCTTCATTGGAATCAATATTTAGTATTAATTCTATGACAAAAGGTAAGGATTAAAAAAAAAGTACTGAGAAAAACCAGTAACTGTGAATGGAAGCTCTTCTAGAGAATTGGACTCTAGGGGTACACCATAATTAACCTAGCCTCTTTTTATCTCTATGCCTAGTACATACTGGGTACTTAAATGTTTGTTTCTTTCCTTCTGGATCAGATTCATGCTCTGACCTTCTAGCTAGTAATATCTACATAATTTTGTGGTGAGATTGCATGTTGTTGACAGGAACAGAAATCATACATGTCATACACAAAAATAAATTTAAAATAAAATAAAAACACTTCTGCTCTTAAAAAATACTATAAATTGAGGACAGAGAGTGTTTAAATTTGCCTCTGTATTCCCAGGACTTCATATAATACACAATATACAGAAGATAGACACAGCAGGGACTTAAGAAATAATTGGGGCAGTTAGGTGGTGTAATGGATAAATAATTGGGGCTTGGAGTCAAGAAGATCTGAGTTCAAATATGATCTCAGACACTAACTATGTGAGCTACAGCAAATCACTTAACCCTTATTTGTCTCAGTTCTTCAACTGTAAAGTAGGGACACATTGAAGAAAGACACATTAATGATAAACCAAGAAATAAATAATAAATAAACCATTTAATTAATAATAAACCAAAAAAAAACCTATATATAGAAGTCCTTGGAGTTATATAGAATCAGATACAAGCAAACAATTCAACAATGACAAGAAGTAATTGTTGAATGAATGAGTGATATGTATATCTTCTATCAGAGAGGATAACATCTTCTGAGCCTCATTTTTTCTCTAAAATGAGATTGATGATAATGTACTATCTACTTCATAGAGTTGCTGAAAGAAAAGGATTTTGTAAGCCTTAAAACATTATATAGAGGCAGATAGGTGGGGCAATGGAGTCAGGAAAAATTCCTTTCCTTGAGTTCAAATCTGATATCTGGCACTAGCTGTGGGATCCCGGGCGAGTCACTTAACCTTCTTTGTCTCAGTTTCCTTATCTGCAAAATGAGCTGGGGAAGGAAATGACAAAGCACTCCAGTATCTTTGTCAAGAAAACCCTAAATGGAGTCAGGAAGAGTTAGATATGACTGAAACAATTAAAAAATAAAGTATTATATGACTTTATCACAAAACTAATGTTAAGTGAAAAAGAGAAGAGAACTTATCCTTGAGCGACCCCTCTCCTTCATCCCACTCCCAGACGAGGATACGGTCACAAAAAGTAAGAGATAGAAAGGTATTACTCTAAGCATAAAAACAAGTAAATCAGAAAACACTGAGAGCTGTGGCCTGACAGAAAAGTTACTGTGCCTGGGTGAGGCCAATCTGAGGACTCCAGAAGAAGGAAAATGAGTTCTGTAATGGTAGACGATGGACTTGCCCTGGCTACACATATTCCCTATATGTATGCCTCACTGCTGGTGTGCTCTAAACTTGCATCCATGCTTTTGATTGACACTGTTTATTGGTGAAAGCATGTCCCATAGGTTTATGGGGGAAATGTCTTGGAGCTGCTTTTGTTACCATGCTATATTAATAAATGCCTTTGCTTTGAGATAATTGTGTCTACTGTCAAACTCTTAAAGTTAAGCTCATTTTTAGGGACTGGGGGATCTATAGTTTATATTTATATTTATATAGATTTTATATATATTTATATATTATGTATTATATTTATATATATTTATAATTTAAATAGTACTTTAAAATCTTAGAATGATCATCCTACAAACCTGTGCATGTTGAGCTGGAGAGATGGCCCCAGAAAAAGTAGTACATTAATGTAAGCTATTAATAATTGCCATCTTAATCATCATTATTATTATCATTTATAAGACTAAGCTTCATGAGAATAAAGGTCATTTATTATCTAAATATTTTATCTCCCCCATCTCCTAGCACAGTTTTTCACACACATTGAATACTTAGTATTCTTTCAATTCAGTCACTTTTTGATAGAACTACCAATTAATCAATAAACCTAAAGTACCTCCAGGCACTATATTAAGTGTGGAGGATACCCAAAAAAAAGAGCCAAAGGATGATCTCAGTACTCAAAAATCTCAAAATAAAATGGGGAATAGAGTAAACAGACATATGCAAATAGTCTATACACATGATAAATAGGAGATAAGTAACTGAGGATGGCACTAGGATTAAGAGGTGTATAATTGGAAATCTGTTACCCTTAAAAACTGTATTTCCCAGGACCCCACTGACTTCCTGTTGTTATGTACTTCCTGTAGACAGGGGGATATATTGAGTGGGGTTCCTGATCTCACACTCTTTGCTTCCTGGGTTGCAACTGTGGTGGTAAGCAGGGTTTTTGAACAGATTGATTAGCCATGGGCATGTGGTTTTTATTTTGTTACCTTTTTATTCCTTTATTTCTAGTGATCATTAATAAATCTTATAAAATATGATATTTGAAATTACTATATATTAATTTTAATTTTTACAGAGGGTTGGGAAAGACTTCCTGTAGAAGATGAGATTTTAGCTGGACTCTAAAGGAAGCCAGAGAAAGCATCAGAGGAGATGGGGAAGGGAGACCATTTCAGACACTGGAGACAGCCAGAGAAAATGCTCAGAACTGAGAGGAGTGTCTTTGGAAAAAAGAAAAAAGTCAATGTCATTGGATTGAAGGAAAATATGAGATTTATTGGGAACTAGAATATCTGGTGTTTTTTTAACTTTTCCTTATGACTTGAGAGACAAAATAATTGATCTCTGGGGGCGGAAAGGAAGCAAGGCAGCACTTGATACCACTAGATCAAAAAGGGTAGCAGTCTCTCTCCTAATTTGAGTCTGACCATGAGTAGCATGTAAAATCATGGACAGTCAAAGTCTTTGAGTGGGTATTTATATTGGTTAATTTTACTATTTCCCCCCAAATATTGGAAGGAAAAAAGAACAAAATGATCAAGAAACTACAATTTGTGACAAAGAGGCATGGGTAGGGGAGAGGTAGTTGGTATCCTTGGGAAAGAAGTTGGTAATGCAATGGCAATTTATGAAGAGATCTCCAGTGGACTGCCTCAGGGACCTGTTCTTGGCTTACTTCTGTATAATATTTTTATCAATCTCTTGGATAGAGACATAATAGTGTACTTTTATAAAATGACACAAAACTTGGAAAGACACCTAACACATTAGATGGAAAATCTAGATCCAAAAAGATCTTGACCAACTAAAGAATTGGACTGAATCTAATAAGATGAAATCCAATAGGAATAAATATAAATTCTTATGCATGGGTTCAAGAAATCAACTTCACAAAGTGTAAGATTGTAGAACGTTGTTTAAATACTTTAAGAATCTTAGTGGTACTCAAAGTCTATGTGAGTATACATCATGTGACAGTGAACAAATTAATGTGATCTTAAACTGTATTAACAAACACTGCCAAACTTTGTAGAAATAAGGATTCTATATTCTTTCTAGATCAAACCATGTCTGGAATATTGTGTTCAAGTTTGGGTGTGATAGTTTAGAAAGGATATTTATTATGGTGGAGAATATTCAGAAAAAGGCAACCCAAAGTGGTGAAAGGCCTTAAGTCCATTTGTAATCATTTGAAGGACCTAGAAAAGAGAAGACCTGGTGGAGAGTAAGGGGGAAAGAATTGTCTTTACTGATTTTAAAGGTTAAAGAAGGGAAGTGAAGGAATTTGTTCTATTAGTCCCTAGAGGACAGAACTAAAAGCAGTGGGTAGAAGTTTTGAAGAGAAAAAATTTCAATTTAGCAATTGGAGCCACTCTAAATGGGAATTAGTTACCTTCTGAGGCAACAAGTTCCTCCTTATTTGAAACCTTTAAGCAGTTATTGGATGATCACCTAGGTTTATAATAGTAGGAATTCCTTTTGGACTATGGAAAAAAAAACTAGATGACTACTAAAGTCCTTTCCAACTCTAAAACCATGTGACTACATTCCCCTAACTTCTAATATTCCAAATCAATTATATAAATGTCAGATTATATAAGGATAAGTTAATGATTTACAATCAATAAATAGGTCAGAGCAGATCTGTGATTTGGTTGGCATGTAGAACTCCCTTCATGACACTAAGAACAGACAATGATCATCTAAGACTTATTAGATAAATTGTAGGGAGAACATACAGATTAAATGACTTGCCTATATTCACTTTATTAGTAATTATAAGAAGTAGGATTTGAACTCAAGTCTTCCTAACTCCCCACCCAGAACTCTAGCCAGCAGGTAGCAATGCCTCTTTATAAATGCCTAATATACATATATGATTTGAATTTATTTGAAAATAAACAAACACAGCATGAAATTCATGTAAGTCATAAATACAGGCAATATCAACATGTGTTTTTTTTTTCAAAAATGATATATTTGACTGGAGAGATACTTTAAATTTTCCATTTCATGCCAAGGTGAGTTTAATACCTCTGTAATCTACAACATATGGATCTTATGATATTATACAGTATTTGCATTCTAATAAAACAGCTCATTAATCAAATGTTCCATTATAACCTCAAATCATAGGAAACCACAAAATATGCTAGAGAAGTACAGCTATTTGAGCTTGGAATGGTTCCTTTTAAAACATTATTTGTTAGTTAATTTTAAACAGTGGTCAAAAGTACAAAAGATACTAGCCTATTAAAATATAGCCCAGGGCCAAAACAGAAAGCCATCAAAGAGACACATATAGATAATATTTTTTTCTTGAATTTTGGTTACATTTTTCTTTCCTTCGATTGACTTTAGTTGTTGACTTCCAACAATGCCAAAACAGGATCTTTTTTGTAGCAAATGAGAATAGCATAAGAGAACATCTATCTAGCTGTCCTTAATAAGTGCATTTCATCACAGTGAAGAAAAAGTCCCTTCCAGAATAATGAAAGAACAGTAATTATGATTTCTAAGTCCCTGCTGGTGACCTACAAAACACTGTGGAGAACAGTTAGAGGCAGAAGTTAGAGTCAGAAGGATTAGAGATGGGCAAAGAAATTGTCTCAAATTTTAAAAAGAGGGAAGAGGGTAGGACTTTCATACTATAGGAGAGTAAGTTTGATTTTTTTTTTGTTTGAGCAAAATTCAAAAATGCATTGTTTTTTAAATTCTGAACTTAAACACCAAATAAAATTATTTTTTCCATACATAAAGTAGAATAGAGAAATAAGATTAAATATGTATAATATCCCTCAAAAGACAGGCAGGTAGGTATCCCAGTAGATAGAGAGCCAAGCCAGGAGTTGGTTGCACCTGGGGTCAAATCTGATCCCAGACACTTCCTAACTGTATTACCCTGGACTAGTCACTTGGCTTCAATTGCCTAGCTGTTACTGATCTTCTGTATTGGAACCAATACTAAAATAAATTCTAAGACAAAAAGTAAGGTTTGAAAAGAACAAAACTGTTACTCCCTTTCTTCCCAGGTGGGGAAGTTGGAAGTTAAATTAAGATCAAGAAAAAAACTCCAAATGTGCTAGGAAAAAAAACATTTTTCCTCTCTTCCTCTCTTCCCAAGATGGAAAGAAACTCCCATCTCAGGGTCTTTTCAAGGGTTGTTAACAAATGAAACTTTTTCTTTGCATTTAACCACCTCAACTTGTAATTTTAAAAACTATACTACTTATACACATTTCCTTCTGACTCCTGTTCTTTTCTACATATTACTTTTAAAATGCTTTTATGCCCTTTGCTTTTTCTTTTTTGGGGGGGAGGGAGCAATCTATTACTGATCCTCCTCTCCATGGTACCCACCTTATAAAAAGAGAAAAAAAATCATGTAACAAATACACATAGTCAAGCAAAACAAAATCCAACACTATGTCCACAAATGTATGCCTCATTCTGCACCTGGAGTTCATCACCTCTCTGTCATGAGGTAGTTTTATATGCTTCATGAGTGGTCCTCTGGAATCATTGTTGTTCATTGCATTGATCAGAATTCTTAAGTCTTTCAAAGTTGCTTTTCTTTATGATGTTGTATTTATTATGCTAATAATTCTCTGACATACTTATTTTACTCTGTCCCTTTTTTCAGTCCTTATAGTACAAACATATACCCTAATATCATATACCAAAGCTTTCCATTGGTTCCCCAATTGATGGGCACCCCTTTAGTGCCAGAAATGATTTGTGAAGCTAACTGACCTCTTCTGGCCATTATGAATTCATCAAAAGCAGTTCTTGCCAAACCAACGTTACCTCCTGTTTTGACAAGATTGTGGGGTTAATTAATCAGAAGAATGCTCTAGAGATAGCTTGCCTTGATTTCAGAAAGGTATTGAACAAAACATCATATGATCTCTTGATGGTCAAGATGAAAAAGTGTAAGCTAAAAGACAAAGTACTCAGTGGATTTAGAACTGATTGAATTACCAGACCTGAAGAGTAGTGATTAATGGATTGATGTCAACCAGGAGGGAAATTTGTGATGGAGTGCAAAAGAGTTTTGTCATATTTATTAATGAGTTATATAAGGTTACAAATATCATACTTATCAAATATGCAGATTTCCTGGAGCCAAGAGAAATAACTCACATTGGCTGTCAGAATCAAGATCCAAAGAGATCTGGAAAATCTACAACAAAAAGACAAATCTAATCATATGGGATTTAATAAAAATAATGTAAAGTCTTATGCTTGGGTCAAAAAATGTTGCATTAGTACAGAATGGAGAACTCTTGGCTAAACAATAGTTCCAATGAACAATATCTAGAGATTCTAATGGAAAACAAATATTCCATATAAGTTAATTGTATTACACATCAACCAAAAAAGCCAAGATATCTTGGGTTGTAGTGGGAGAAACATAGTACCTGCCACAAAGAAGCTCATGATCTTACTGGAAATTCCCTTGGTAAAAATACATCATTGTTATTGTTTTCCATTTCAGCTGGTCTATGTTGAAGATCTGAATTATTTCATCCACAGGATGGTGATTATAATGGTAGAGTCAAAGCCATCTGAAACAAATATGACATGAAATAACCAAATTGTTTTACCTTGAGAAAGGGATGGAGCCTATGAAGGGATAGGAAAGATCCATTACCTAAAGGGTTGACACATGAAAGACATTAAATTTGTATTGCTTGGCCTCAGAGAACAGAATTAGAAGCAGTGGGTAGAGATTTATGAAAAGTAGATTTCAGCTTAGTATAAGAGGGGGGAACATCTTTTAATAATTAGAATTAGTTTAAACTAAAATAGACTACCTCCAAAAACAGTGTGTTATTTATCACTGGCACCCATTAAAATTAGAATCAGTTGGCCTCTTGTGAGGGATAGTTTTGGAAGGAGGGCTTCTGAACAGGTAATTATGCACATGCATATAGCACTTTATAAACCACCACTCCTAATGGCCATGTAATATAGCTTTAATTAATACTATTTCCATTATACAGATGAAGAAACTGAGACTTGAGAAACTAAAATTACCCATAGTTACAGCTAGGACTAAAACCTAGGTCTCCCAACTGAAAAAAAATCAAGCATTCCCCCCACCCCCATTTTCCTATGCTGCCTGCCTAGATGAATAGGATACTAGATTATTTCTAAGGTTCCTCATAACTGTAGCTAAATTAGTATCCACTAAGTTGTTGAAGGGTTCATTAAAGAAATGAATTAGAATTTTATACTCACATAAACTCTTAACAAAGCTTGATCAAGTATTCAGTCTACCATAAGCCCCATTCAATGTCTAGCAGTAGATCAATCAAACACTTATTAAGTGCCTACTATGTACCACTGGAGATATAAACCCAAAAATGAAATAGTGATTGCTGTAAAAAAATTTACAATCCATCAGAAGAGAGATTGACAAAATGCATTGACTGAAAGAGTTGGGGGAGTTTGGATACACAAACATTTTTGTTTGATAAAGTACATATAGACAAAGCCCATACACATCTATTTGTGTTTACACATTATATTTTCAAGCATTTATCAGAAATATTCTTCACAGTTGATTTTGCCCAGGATTTAGTTTCTCTCTAGTAAAATGTTATCAAAAACCAAACATTTCAGATCATTGAAATATATGTATATAAGGAGAAAGAATCTCCTCTTAAAGTTTACAACTTAAAGTACTTCTGGCTAAGTGGCCGATACTCTTTGACATAGCTACTCTCCCTGCCTCCCTTGAAGGTAAAAAATCAGGAGCCTCTGGTCATATATGTCCTTTAGTAAGTGGTTAGAGCATGGGTTGCTGGAAGTGGTCAGAGTGGAGGCTCAGCTCAATGAGAAGTATCTCAGAACACCAGAAGTGGCTAGGACCATATTCATGCAGTTCTGAGACATGCCCCTGGAGATATAAACCCAAATCCTATAGAGTCACATGTTTTGTTGTTGTTGTTTTCTTTAGTGGTCATGTCTGACTCTATGTGACTCCATTTAAAGTTTTCTAGCCCAAGATATAGAGTAGTTTGCCATTTCTTTCTCTAACTCATTTTACAGATGAGGAAGCTTAGCCAAACTGGGCTAAGTGACTTCCCCAGAGTCACACAGCTAGTATCTGGGGCCAGATTTGAACTTAGTTCTCCTCACTCCAGAGCTAGCATTCTATCCACTGTGCCACCTAACTGCCCTGAGCTACATATAAGAAAGGAATAAAAATACCTATAAAATCAAATGCCCTGGGTGTAGCAAAGACTATATTTTACTTATAGCACTAGATAGATGGGAACTATTCCATCAGAGGAGGTCAGGAAAAGGATTGAAAAAGGACATCTGAGAAATCTCTTTTATACTTGGTGTCATTGATACTTTCTTTGTTTTATTTTTCTCAACCATTCGTTGCATTGTTTAAGTATGTGTACAAACTATCCCTGAGCCTTAAGGGGCCTCGACAAATTTGAAATATGTATTTTTTCCTTGCCCCTCACTATCAGATGTCTAAATTTCAGCACAATTGTTTTCCTGAATTTTTCATCTTGACAGATATTTTCAACTTTCCAAGTAAAGATGTCTTTAGGGTGAAGTCGCAAGGGGTCCAAATCAGACAGGCTTCCCTACACATCTGTAACCTTTTTGCCAGATGTTAGTGGCAAGAAAGGTCAGGTTCTCTCTCAGGGGAAAATGCTTCTATCAGAATACACAATAAACTGGTACCATTATCCCAACATGCAAGCAAACAGTCAGACCAGAATGCACCCAAAGGAAATCTAACTTTCAACTTAGTACATGAGAAATAACTTTAAAATATATACAGGAAGGTATGGAAATAGGATACAGTCACATTATTCAGTAGACATTCTCCAAATGTTTTTCTAGTTCCCAGTTGATGATTCAGTTTGTACAAGGAATGTAATTTTATTCTATAACCTTAACTAAATTATCTTGTCCTTTCCCCTAGTGGCTGTATTATCCCAAGATTGTGGGCACCACTGAAGGTTCATGGGAACTAAGACTCGTAATTCAGGGAAAGTGTGAGACTATGTCACAGCTTTCTATATATTTCAAGCAAGTCTCTCCAAATGCAACAAATTGTTTCAGTGCCCTCACAACCCACAACTCTTATACTTGGATACATATTAGGAAGAATCTCCTTATGAGTTTTCCTCATCTATTCACATATTATCAGTCTTGCATTAATAATCAAGCCTCCTTTCAGCACCAGCACTTACTGCCTCTACTTCCCAACCACCCATTCTCTCCATCTTCAACATCCTATAGTCTAGTTTCAGTCTTTACTCTATAGCAATACCAATCTTTCCTAGGTCATGATTGTAACCAACTTTTTACCAAATCCAAACCCGTTATTGGAACTGTATAATTGAAAATCTGTACCCTAAAAAAAGAACTACATTTCCTGGGAGCCCACTGACTTCCTGTCATTATGTACTTCCTGTAGACAGAGGACAAAGTAAGTGGGTGTTTGGTCTCTCTATCTTTGGCTGGAAGAGAGCATGGTAATGGTGGTAAGCTAAGTGCAGGGATTTTAAATAGGTTAATCAGCCATGGGCATGTGGTCTTTATTTTGAATCTTCTTTATTCCTTTATTTCTAATGATCATTAATAAATTTCTTAAAATATGATATTTTATTGACACTAATTTTAATTTTTACAATTATGGTAATCAGAAGTTGGAGGAAATAATTCTCAATTTTTTAAAAAATAGCCTAGATAAATTTTAAGCCATGTTTCTCCTGCCAAGGCTTTTCACCCCCTACCGCTACCTACAAGAACTCCAAACTCTCTATTTCTCTTTCCTTACTTTTTTACTGGTCGCCCTCCCTCCTGGCTACAAAGTTTGAGAAACTTAGCCCAGAACTCTTGCTGGAGAAGATATAATCCACTACTCTCACCCATCTGCTTGAATCCATGTTCCTCAGATCCTCACTGCTGCTTCTGGCATTGCTGCTCCTGATTCTACTCACTCTGGCTGCTAAATCCCAGTGGCCTGCTTCTTACTCCTGCTCCTGCTACTGATCCAGCCTCCTGGGTTGTCCCAGCCTTCTGCTCCTGATTTTCTTGATCCTGATTGGTCATCCTCCTCCTGATCTCCAGCCCCCAAACACCTGATTGCCATTGCTGGTCCTCCAGACTTCTGGTAGCTACCACTGTATCTTTGGAACTCACAAACTTGGAGTTGCTCTCTGGGCAGCTGGTTAAAAACCAGGGTGTGCTTTCTTTAGGCAATGATTAGCCTCCTAAAACCCTCTCCACATGGCTGGAGAAACAAACTTCTCCCTAGAATTTGCCTCAGGTGGGAAGGGGAGAAGGAAGTTACTCTTCCATACAGGAGGTAAAATTGGAAGCATGGGGATTCTATGAAAGAGCATTGCATTATCTATCTCAAACAGCTTCCAGTTTTAGGATGTTTTCTAACATTCATGAGTGCACTAATCCTTTCAATTATCTTGCCTGAGATTCAGGGTAGAAATTCATCTCACTACAACCCTTTGCCCTTTGGACTTGCCCAGTCTCTAAGATTCATCCAGTTTGGGATTCCTCAAACCTATGTTCTCCCTCACTATGGGAGATCCCAGAGCTCTGACAAAAGGAATCTGAATGGATAGAGAAAGGATAAAGGGTCTGGAGGTGAAATTTTAAACCTTTTCAGAATCCATTGTTTTATGAAAGTCTCTGTATTTTATTGAATTTTGTTGATTGTTTTGTTTATGATTTAATTTTGTTGTTTTAAGTTCATATAGTAATCTGATAAATACGATTCTATTACACAGAATAATTTTAATGGTCTGTGTTTTAGATTTTTTCATATATTCTGTTACCTTTTCCCCATAACTATACTGAACAAATACTATTGAGGAAACCCATTTAAAAAAAACAGCTTTTTCTTCCATTTTGGCTTTATTAATTGTCACATAGATGATGGATGGACTTCATCAAAACTGGTTACAATTGTATAACAACCTTGGAAATTTTAATGAGTTAAATATCTCAAATTAATTTTAATTGGTCTTCAGACATGATTTTTAGATTTTTTTTTTCAGTAGCCCTGACTGATGATCATTTTGCTTATTTTTGTGTTATTTGTAACAAGAGGAAATGCTCCATTTTAGTAGCTGAAGTGAAGTGCAATTATATAATCCCCACCTC
Organism: Monodelphis domestica; assembly: GCF_027887165.1. Taxonomy (NCBI): domain Eukaryota; kingdom Metazoa; phylum Chordata; class Mammalia; order Didelphimorphia; family Didelphidae; genus Monodelphis; species Monodelphis domestica. The sequence continues at coordinate 237,532,793 of NC_077227.1, read as the reverse complement.
CCACATTTATAAAAATGTGAATGGATGAGACATAACAGTCTCATACCAAAAGAGCTGGGAAGTTGATCCCAGGGCATGGTACCCCTGGATGGCTCCCAAGAGGGAGCATCTCTCATTTGTAACTCTTCAGCTTACTATACCTTTCCACCAGAATGATCTAGATTCTTGGTGACATTTTTAGACCCAGCATCAACAGTACAGAGATTTGTTTGTTTTTTTTTTTCCTAGATTCTTCTGCACCACATTTGTAATGATGGCAGCAATAGTTTGTTTTTTTTTTCAAATACCTTAGCCAAGGATGGAACATTACTACACCTGAACAATTTGTGACAAGTATCCATTAATTTCTAATGTCATAGAGCAGATTCATGTAAATTATGATAGTGGGTTTGTTTGCTACTGTCATTAAATGGACCATTATAACTTTGGGGATATTTATACTTTTTTAATGTGCACAACCTGTTATATTACTATTCTTTATTTAAAAAAAAAACTGTTACTTTGTGAAAATCATTAGCTTGCACTCACAGTGGATCATGGCCAAGTTTGAAAAGGAAATGGACCTCATTTTTAGTGAGAAACCTTTGTATTCTACCTTTCCTTAGCTGACACAGTGTGTCAATGTTTGTAAGCTATATATTTTTTTATTTTCTTAAATTTTTTAATATTGTTTTTGCTTGCATGTGCAATATAGTATTTAAGTTTCATTTTTCTCTTCTTTTTGTATTTGAAGCACATCACCAATATTAAGATTTTCTTTAAATTTTTTTTTATTTTACAGTAATATAAGTTTAAAATACATTTGTCCTAATATCAATACATACCCCCAAAAGCTTTAGACTATAAAATTGATGTTATTGATTGTTTAAAAAATCATGTGACTTGGCTTAATGATTCTGTCTAACTACAGGAGAAGGGAATACAAAAAGAGCCATTATACAGTGCCAAAAAGCACAAGATCAAGGATACCAACCAATCCCAATGGGGTTGATGAGAATCTGCACAGTGCCAAGGAACAAAAGGTCAAAAAGGACCAAAACAATACAGATAGGATTGATGAACTTCTAAGCCAATATGAAAGGACTTGAACCTAATGTGATACTCAAGGTTGCGACACTTGACTTATGTTAAGACATAGGACACCTTGTGCCACACTATTTGTGAACTATTCACAGAGAAGTACCAAAGTTTGGCTATCATCCTGCCACCCCTCCATCCCTGAGAGTGAAGGTAAAATCACACAAGGGAATGACACTTCTCTCATCAGCCAAAAATCTAGTCCTTTTTTCTCTCTTAGAATATGACAACTTCCAGTAGTCTTGGCTGTAAATGGGTAAGTAAAATATTACTGAATTTTGTCCTACAGTCTTGTGGGACAGCATTAAAGGACATGTTATAGGTTTATTTTTCCTTTACTTAAATTTTTTATACATAAGACTTTGATAGTCTATGTTTCATCCAGAAGTTATTTTTCTTTTTTATTTGGATTTTTTTTTATGTTTTTGAATTCTCTTGCCAATTGATTCATATATCTCATAACTCAGCCATGTATCCCTAAGTGATCCCTGTGTTTTTCAATGCCCTCTTTAGGGGGGAATGTATTATTATTCTAAAATGCAAAGTTTATGTTCTTTTTGAGAGTAATTTTAGGATAAGAAACATGCTGGTTTCAACTACTATATTAGTTGTGTGATCCACAACAAATAACTAAAACCCTCTGTGATTCAGGAAACTTTCTATGACTATAAATTACTAACTACTATTCTATTATGATAGATGTAATAGATGATATTTGAGGATATATTTGATGGATACCAGATAACTAATAGATCAGGTAGTTATCTTCTTTTTGCCTATCCTCCTCCCTTTATACCTCCCTTCCTCCCCTCTTCCAATCTCCCTTCCTCTCCTGTTCTTCCCTTCAGTTTCCCCTCCCCCCCTTCTTCAACCTCTTTCTAAGTCACTCAGGGTAAACTATGATGTTTCAGAGGAAATACTCTTTTCTCTTCTTTATCTCAAGTAAGAATTTATTGGGGAAAACAGAAAAGATGGAGGAGAAGGTAAGAAGGATGGGATTTCCCTATTATCTACAATGACTGTGAGGTTGGAGGATATTGAAATGGCAATTCAGTCACGAGCATGAAACAGAACCAGTCCAACTTGATTATCTCAAGTCCCAGAGATAAACACAGCTTCTTCCTTTAAAAGTCACCAACATCAGCCCAAAGCCATGTCCCAGAAAAACAGTCACCATTGGCTTGGCTCCAAACTGCTTTTCCCAGTAACATTCCAAATGGAATTTTCCTTTGATTGACAGCTGACTCATCTCCAGCTTCTGACCTTTGCATGCATTTTTTTTTATAATTTCTCTCTTCTCCACATAGAGGAAGTTTCCATACAATTTCCAAAGTAACTAAAACCAGAAATCTAGATCCCTCTCCACCAATTGATATCATTATTGACATCTTCTGCTCCCAAACCTCTATCTCCCAATACAGAAGCACACATTCAGTCAATTCCTAAATACTAGCTTCTTTCCTATTACTACTATGTCAATTCTATCTTAGGTCATTAATATCTAATCCCTTGACTACAATGTTAGTCTCCAAATTGATTTTCCTGACTTCAGTTAGCCACAAATTAATTAATTAATCTTCCTAATGTGATGCTTTGATTTTGTCTCTCCTCTGGCTGAAAACCATCATTGCTTCCCCATTGCATACAAAATAAAGTCTCTGTTTATTAGTCTGATATCCAGGGTCCTAGCCAGACTTCACTTTCCTTGCTTTCTTTCCCACTTATCCCCTACATGAACACTATACTTCCATGAAACTAGTATAACTAGCTCCTCAGTAACTGTGTACAATTCATTTTTGGAGAAAACTATCTATCAAGGCCCTAGATAGACACTAGTTGACCATAGATCATGTGTCTGAGTCAATGGCATTGCTCTTTTCAGGTTCAAGGCAAAGTGTTGTAATTTAAAAGAAACAGATATACTGTGGTAAAGTATATTGTTAAATGCTTTGTAACCATAAAATACTACATAAATATAAACTAGCACTTTAATTAATGAATATGGACTACACAGTGATATAATCAACATTTATTCAGTATCAAAAATCTAATACATAAAAAATCTATTTGTGCTATGTTCAAGATGTAAGTAAAACATCCACTAAGGCATGGTTCCTGCCCTTATTGAACTTGCAATCCAGTAGGAGAATTCTGTATATGTATCAGATGTGTCTGTATGCATGTGTATATGAACACACATATACACATAATAGATAGTCATGAATAAACAAAAAAGATAAAAGTACCACAAAGATGATGGATATATCCTTTCTAAAGTTGGAGGTTTATCAGGGGCAGGGACCAGAAATCAATGAAGAAGGATTTTCATTCTTTTCTTTTTTTTTTTTTTTTGCTAAAAATATTTTTTGTTTGGTTGGGTTTTTTAAAGTAAAAATGTCTAGGACTTAGGACTTCAAACTATTCAAAACATATTTTTAGAGTGCTTTCCAGTTTATAAAGTTCTTTTCTCACAACAACCATATGAAGAAGATAGTAGGTGTACTACTATTCTCATTTATAGAGGACAAAACTGAATTTCAGAGCAGCAACATGGTTTTTACTGAGATAGTCTGTAGCTAATAAACGTAGGACTCCAAATATAAACCATGTCTCAAGACTCCACAGCCAGCACTTTCTACTACACCAAGATTTTTCCCTATTTCAGATAATTTTGAAAAGGATTATTGAGTTAACCCAATGGTCTCAACATCAAATTGCATGTTTGTTTTAAAGTCTATGTCATTAATCCATTTGTACTACTATCTAAATCTTCCTTTCTCTTAAAATCTTATTAAGCCACATATATTCATGATGAGAAAAAGTGAACAAGGGATGTATTATACAGTTGAGTTCCATTGGGAATTTCCTACCACTAAACACAATCAAACAAGAGATGGCATGATCCCTTCTTTAGAAGTTGTTCTCGATCATATGCCAATTGAAGTAAAGTATTTCTGAGATTCTTCTCAACCCTGAACCAATAACTTGGGACAACATAACAAATAAGACTTAACCTTTGCATGTCACGGACTCCTTGGCTGTCTAATGAAGTCTCCAAACCCTCTTTCAAAATAATGTTGTTGGTAATTGTTGTTATTTTGTTGTTGATTTAAAATCATAATTGAAGGAAATGTTAAATGTTAGTTACATGTTAAGGAAAATAAAGATGTAATTTTTCCCCCATCCAAGTTCATGAACTCTCTGAAATCCAGCCATGGATCCTTTGGGAAAACATGGACCCCATGTGAACAACCCACGCTATAAACCATGAGTTCTATATTCCTAGTCTATTAATGCACTGGGCCATCTTGCCTTCTTGAGCCTAATAGCCACTACCAGAGTACTATAAATCCAGGCCATATGTTAGATGTTAAGGCCATATGCCACTGTTAAGCACAAGCCCTGGTTAGCTAGAGAACACTGAATATAGTCGATGACCTATGGGGCTGTCCTAACAAACATTCTGTTGGTCTCTACCACATATGTAGGTGCAAATACCTCTTAGCCAGTCTTTGTTACTCAGTGCCAATTCCCGGCCCATGAAAGCAATAAATTTTCATAGTGTAAGTTTTTACAATCCCATACACAATGTATGAATTCACAGTGGCCAGATCCAAATGCACTTTCAAAGTTCTTACCCTTGGGGGTGGGGGTGGAGGGTGTGTGAATTTTCTGCAGTAATATTTATTATGGCAATACCATAGATCCTGTTAAAACGCACACACATATACAATGGTGCTACATCAGCAGGTTCCAGAAACTAATAAAAGGGTCTATAAATAAAATGCATAAATTTGATTAAAGTCATTAAGTATCAGGACTTTCAAAAACAGTGATATAAATAAAACATTTTTTTATTTGGATTTCAAAGCAGAATTTGTTTCTAGAATCTCAGTACACTCATAGATAATTTTCTACCCTCCTAAATTTCCCTGGGTTGCTATAATCTCAGGAGGTTATTTGTAAGCACCCAGCATCGGAGTGGGGAGAAATGCTCCATAAAATAGATTTTTTTTACACTATTCTTTTAGTTAAAGATAATTGAAACCTATATCTCTTTCTTTGTACAGATATCAGAAAATGTCCTTTGTAGGTTTCCTCTAGAAAATCCTACTAATAGATATCTTAGCTATCATTCCTATAATTATGCCCATTCTCTGCCTCCTGAACAATATTTGAGTTGGTCAATCTTATTTCTGTCTATGCCTCATTTTCACTTATATCAAGTGAATGCTCTCTCATTCACTATTATTTTAGTAAGTAAAGATCACTTCCTACTGTGAAATGGTCAGCTATTAGGGCCAGAGACCACAAATGGAATATTCTCTGGCCCTTGCCACTGAAGTGTCCTAAGCACAGGGAATAATTCCTCACAATTCACAACTGAAAATCACCTTATTCTTTGCACAGAGTCAGAATTTTAGAACTAAAAGGCACTTGAGAGGTCATTTGTCCAATTTCCTCATTTCACAGATAAGGAAATTGAGACCCAGATAGGGGAAGTAATAATTTTCCCAATGTCACACATCATTAATGGGAAAATTGGCCTTTGGGTACAAGTCTCTTAATGCCAAATCCAATGCTCTTTCCTCTAGAGTAAGCTGCCTTAAATAGGTTACACAGAATCAACTCATTCACTTTAATGAATAATGAAGTGTTTAGAAGCATAAATGGGAAAGGAGAGGAGATGGGTGGAACTACTTCCTAGGCCAAAATAAGTGCTATACTATTCATCTCTCTTGTCGATCCCCAGTGTGTGTGTGTGTGTGTGTGTGTGTGTGTGTGTGTGTGTGTGTGTGTGTGTGTGTGTGTATGTGTGTGTGTGTGTGAGAGAGAGAGAGAGAGAAAGAGGCAGAGAGAGAGAGAAAGAGACAGATAGACAGAAAGACAGAGAGAGAGAGAGAGAGAGAGAGAGAGAGAGAGAGAGAGAGAGAGAGAGAGAGAGAGAGAGAGAGAGAGAGAGAGGAGAGAGGGAGAGTGGGGAGGAGGGAGGAAGGGGGGCAGAAACAGACACAGAAAGAGAGGGAGAAAAGGGGAGAAAGGAAGACAAAGATGGATAATTTATTAAATTTTCACTATGTACCAGGTACTGTTCTCAGACTGGAAACACAAATGCAAGCAAAAACAAAGATAATATCCTCAAGGAGCTTAAATTCTAATGGGGAAAGAGAACACAAAAAAAGAAGCTAGAAGTAGGGGGTTGGGGGGGGGGAATGGACACGCTTTTAGAATGGACACACTTTAGAATTAAAGATAGCCCTGAAATGAAGTTAAATGGAGTCCTATCTGGGCAAGAAAAAGTAAAATCTTCATTGATAGATATTTCTCAGTAAGTCAAATAAAATAATGTTCATACCTTACTTTTCCATAGCATTGTTTCTAAACACTTTTATATCCATTATCTCATCTAAGCTTCAACAATCCTATGGAGAATGCAAAGTGTTATTGTCCTCATTTGATAAAGGAAAACTGAGTCCCAGACAAAGTGAATTCTCAGAATCATGTGTCTAGTTATGTGGAAGAGTTTGAAATGAAATCCAAATATTTTGGTTCTACCACACCATAACAATAGGTTATGCTCTTTGGAAGCAGGGATTCCATGTTTTTGATTTGATGTGACTTGACTACATCTTATCCATCTTTTTATTCTCTAAGGTCACTAACATGAGGAATTGCAAATAGTGGAGGCTTAAAAAGTGTTTCTTGAATTGAATTAATCAATAGTTAAAACTGCTTCATTGTGCCAATTTACAGCAAATATAAGAATTCTCTAGTAAGCTGTGATATCATAAGAAATTAAGGAATCTGAAAAGACAGGACACTAGAATGGACATCACAGAATTATGTGCATGACTAGATTCTTTGGGCAGATATGTCCAATTCAGGGACATGGACCAAGGAAAGGAATTTACAGCATCAAATCCATTAAAGTCTAGGTTGTTCAGTTGCATAGAGAATGTAATAGGTTCACTCTACTGCTTTTTCTTCCAACTGTTATAATGAGCATCGCCTAATAGAATGTGCCTTTAGTAAGACCCTCATGCTGTGATCATGGCAGATAAGTCATTGTGATAATAATAAGGCTAATCTTTCATGTATTAAGCAGGAACAACACATAGCAAGAGAAAGCTGGAATGTCAAAGAACTATATTGCATTAAAATGCCATATGATAATCTACTAGGAATGCTTAGCTTGGAGTGGGGGGTGATAATATAAAAGCTTCAAGTATTTGAAGAGTTATCATGTGAAAGAGTGATCAGCCATGCTCTACTTGTCCTTAAAGTGCAGAACCTGGAACAAGTGGGTAGAAGTTTCCAAGTTATCTTTATGTTTGGCTTAAAGAAAAATAAACTTACTAACAAATACTAAGGAAAAACTTACAATCAGAATTATCAAAAAATGGAAGAACTACCTCAGGAGTTAGAATTATAGAATCTAAAATGGTAGGTGATCATTGAGCCATCTGGTTCAGCTCCATCATTTTCTAGATGAGAAAACTGAGACCCAGAAAGATATAGAGTACTAAGCAATGAGGTTGTTCAATGGATAGAGAGCCAGGCTTAGAGATAGAAGGTGTTGGGTTCAAATCTAGTCTCAGACACTGCCTAATTATGTGACCCTGGGCAAGTCAATTGATTTCAGTTGCCTAGCCCTTACCACTTGGAATTCTAGGACAGAAACTAAACATTATTTTTAACAATAGCAGAAGTTGATCCAAGGTCTCGTAGGAATAGAAAACCTAGGATTTGAACTCAGTTCCAAAGGTTCCAGGTTTAGTACACATTTCAGTTCACCAACTGAGTTCCCTATTACTAGAAGCCTTCAGGTAAAAAAAATGATTATTTGTCAAGAATATTATGGAAAAACTTTCATTCAGATATATATTTAACAGCTAGTATTTACATAGAGCTTTAAAGTTCATAAAGTAACTTTACAAATATCATTTCATCTAATTCTCACAATAATCTTCAGAGGTAGGTGCTATTATTTTCCCCATTTTACAGATGGGGAAACTGAAACAGTCAGAGGTTAAGTGACTTGCCCATAGTCATAGCTAATTAAAAAATCTAAGATCACATTGGAAGTTGGGTCTCCTGGACTTGAGATCCAAGGCTTTATCCACTGTGCCCCCTAGCTACCAGAATTGAGCACCTAGTCTCTGAGTTAGCATCCAACTTGAAAATCTATTATTCTCTAAAATGGTGAAAGTATGGGGAAAGGAATAAATATACTGTCAGTCTTGTATCACCAGCAATGTAGTCCATTCTAGATGAATAAAAGGGTTATTGATAGTATCATCAGTACCTCTGGTAGAAGGAGATGGTTCTTTATTCTTCTTTTAGAAAAGCAAATCTCTCTCACCATTTACAATTCAAGGCTACAAATATTAATTAAATACTTACTGGGTGCCAGGAACTAGATTAAATGCTGATGAAAAAAAGGAAAGTGAGAACAGAACCTACCCTCAAATAGTTTACATTCTTTACAAATGGGCAAAAACTCTCTCATTCCTTGCTTTTCCCTTCAGTTTGAGCCTGATCCTGAGAGGTAAATCTAGAATATCCAAGGAGCAAATAAACTAGGAAAGAACATCAAACTGAATAGCTATCAGTCATAGCCAGACAACCCCTTTGAATAAAAAGGAATTGGAAGACTACTATGAAACCTAGGCAAGAAGTTATGATCTGAATGAAGTATATCAAGCCAAACTGTAAGACACAAAAGAATTCTAAGTCAGAATAGGCAGGCATAGGGACCCATGTTCTAATATCCAAGATGGACAAGAATTCTAGATAGCAAAATGGCCAGGGAATGGCTTTTATCTAAGCATAAAGATACAGCTGGATACTTTTCCTACATGAAGGGCTTGGAGTGTAGGATGGATGGTTTTATACATTCAGGGTATATGAGCTGTATTCCTCACTCCCATCCCCATCCTGTGAAATAAGAAGAGCAAATGTTATTATCTCTGTTTGATAGATGAGAAAATTAGGTTACTGATAAAATAAATTCCTTGAAAGCAATAAGGCTAGTTAAGTGGACAATTTCGTCAGGTCTTCTGGATCTACAATATTTGCTATTCAAGCAACTTCTGTAAGTGAATGGTACCTACCTGAAGGCAGGCATGGCAATTGATGGAGACTGGAAAAGGGAGAAGAAGCAGATAAAGACCTGAAAGAGAATGATCTGAAGTTTCCATTCCAATCTAAATAATAATTAACATCTATATGGTACTTTGAAGTTTGAAAAGTATTTTCCTTATATTAGATCTTTTGAGCAATGCATCAGTCTTTGTGGAGTAGATACAATTGGTCTTATTCCCATATAATAAATTATCAAATTGAGACTCAGAAAGTCTAAGCAACTTGTCCATGCCACAAAACTAATGAATGTCAAAAGATTTGAATCCAAGCCTTCCTTTCTCCATGGGTCATAGCTAATTAATATCTAAGGTCATATTGGAAGTTGGGTCTTCTGGACATGAGATCCATTGAGATCCATCATACTTAACAATATGCCATGAATCTCTGTTCTTGGTCAGTCATTTCAGCCATGACCAATTCTTCCTGACCCTATTTGAGGTTTCTTTGGCAAAGATACTGCAGTGGTTTGCCATTTCCTTCTCCTGTTCATTTTACAGATGATGAAACTGAGTCAAATAAGATTAAATGACTTATACAGGGTAACACAGCTAATAAGTGTCTAAGGTAGGATTTGAACTCCTAAAGTTGAATCTTTCAGCCTAGAGGCCCAGGACTCTATCTACTGTGCCCCTAACTGCCCTACATAGGGTAGGTGGCTCTAAAAGATGAACATTTCTACAGATTTTCCCATACCTTGTCTATGAAATCCAATAGTTTGCTAGAGAGCTAATAATAATAGCTAACATTCTTAAAGGGTTCTTGAGTCTCTAAAATCACTTTACATACACTATTCTGATTTAATCTCTGCAAGTCTGTGAGATAAAGGTTATTAACTTCTTTTAACAGAAGAGGAGACTGAGGAACAGAACGGTCATATGATTTATCCAGGGTCACACAGCTAGTAAATGTCTGAAGCAGGATTTGGAAGAACCATGATGAATAATAGAAGGAACCTGCAGAATAAGAGAGGAAAAATTCCACTTTTCTCGTCACTACCCACCTACTTTAAATTAGAAAAGTATATGGCAGCTCTCTACCAGAGAAGTGCTCTTATTGGGCTCCAAGGGACTCTTGGATTTATGACTCTTCAGGACTAATGGTAACTTCTTATAAGATCTCTGTTTTGCTTTTCTCTTTTTAATAAAACTTTCTTCTATAATATTGTGAATTTCATGCTTACAAGGGAAGTGCCAGTATTAATATATGAAGGGATTCTATGTGAAGAGTTTTACAGATTTCTGGGATGGGAAGTGATAACCAGTCAAGAAAAGTGAGAAAATTTCAGAGGGAGCCCTTTGTGTCACAAAAGTCTCTGACATGATCACTCTATTGCAAAAATGAATAATATGGAAATAGGTTTTGAACAACAATACATGTATAACCCAGTGGAAGTGCTTTTCAGCTCTGGGAGGGAAGAAGGAAGAAGGGCAGGAAAAATCATGAATCATATAGCCATGGAAAAATATTCTAAATAAATATTTTTTTCAAATCTCTGACACAAGAGTTGCACAAAAAAAGTATATGGCTCCTCTGAGTATTATTTATTTAACCTGACTGTGCTTGGGGTCCTGAACACTACTGCCCTCAAATGAGGTGACAGTTTCTATCTGGACTTTAAGGTATAAGAACTACTTATAGAAGGTTTTTATTCTTCTAGAAAAATCAAATTCCTAAATTCTAGATAGATAGATGAATGGATGAATAGATGGATGGATAGATGGATGGATGGATGGATGGATGGATCTATTACTTATACACATTCCCACTTCTATTTCCTACCAAAGTAAGCACCATATCACCTGTCATCCTTAAAACTATTCTACAGGACAAGCTCACTTTGACATTTTAACTGGGTATAAAATTTGAGACTATTTACTTTGGGAAATTCTTAGGGAAAGAAATAGTCATGGAAAAATTAAGTAGTGAAATGCCTAAATTCAGGACTCAATCACCTCCAAATTCCTATTCCTTCCTAGACCATATCATTCTATGTACTACCATTCCCACTTCTAGATTTTTGCCAGGAACCTGGACAATTTGAGCTTATAAATGGTTTGTTCCAGAAGGAACTCATAGTTGGACTCATAGTCAGGAGTGCCATAGCTTCATGAATTTGAGCCAATAATTTACCTTGTTTGTTCCTCAGTCTCCATCTATAAAATGTAGACAGTACTTTAAGCTCACAAGAGTAGTTGGAAGAATATAAATGACATAAGACTGAACTAGCCACAGAAGGCCTCAGACCACTAAATCAGACCATGATTTACTTCCCATCTCCCTGTCTCTTATACTACCAAACTGTATACCTCCTATTCCCTCTACTTTCTGTCTCTTGCTAGAAAATCCTAACCAGAAGATCAAAGTTACCAGTCTACAGGGCAAGTCAATTGACTGTCTTGTTTATCTCTACTATTATTGTGACTTCCCCAGACATTCCCTTCCCTAGGTGCCACTCCTCCCATATGTGTCTTCCAATATTAGAATATTAATTCCTTGAGAGCAGGGATTATTTCAATTTTATATTTATTAACCCCAGAATTTAGTAGAATGCTTGACACATATAGGCACTTAATATTTTTTTTTTTAATTCACTGAAGGGCAGCTAGCTGGCTCGGTGGATTCAGAACCAAGTCCAGGAACAGGAATGTCTTGGGTTTGAATCTACTCTCAGACACTTCCTATTTATGTGACCCTCAGTAAGTCACTTAACCCCCATTGCTTAGCTCTAACCACTCTGCTGCCTTAGAACCAATACACATCATCGGCTCTAAGACAGAAGATAAGGGTATAAAGTAAATTCATTAAAATCAAAATTAGGGGGCAGCTGAGTGGCTCAGTGGATTAAGAGCCAGGCCCAGGGTTGTGAGGTCCTGAGTTCAAATTTTGCCTCAGACACTTTCTAGTGTGTGATCCTGGGCAAGTCACTTAATCCCATTTCCTAGCCCTTACCACTCTTCTGCCTTAGAGCCAATACACAGTATTGATTCTAAGATGGAAGGTAAGGGTTTTTTTTTTAATTAAAATTAATTCATTACTTCATTCCAAAGAGATGTGAAAGTTGGACTTACAGGCATTGTGCAAATGTGAGGCATTACTTGTTTTGTGTCTTCTTTTGTAAGACTATTAGTATGTTATTGTTAGTTAATCTGGGTGGTCTAGAAAAGTTCCATCTTGAATAATGGTACCTTTCCTTGCCTCAAGATCTTTACTACATAGTTTTATAGGAGGCCATTTAGTTTTACTGTCAAAAGACTTACAAAACAGCAATAGATGGAATAATTGATAGATATATACAAAGATAACAGTGACAAGTATTTATCAAGCACTATTATGTGCCTAGCCCTCTATTATATACTGGAGATACAAAATCAAAAATAAATAAGTCAAATAGTCCCTGCTCTTAAGGTGTGCCAGAGATAGATTGTAAAAGGTTTCAAAAGTCAAAATTGAGGAATTTGCATTTTGTTCTGGATATAATAGGGATCCACTGGAGTTCCTTGAGCATGAGAGTGGCAAAGTCAGTCAACTAATCTGTCAACAAACATTTATTAAACACCTACTATGTGCCCGGTACCTGATCCAAGTGTTAGAAATATAAATAAAAGTAAAAGACATTTACTGCCCTTGAGGAGTCACAATCTAAGGTACATAAGAACTGTAATTTAGGAATATCAATTTGGCAGTGATAGAGAACATAGATTGGAGACCTATAGAGAGAGTCAAGAAATTATATCATCCACAGAGTTTCCTCAGGCCCATTCCAATACTGCATATACTCAAAATCGTTATCTCTCACAATTTTTTTACTCAATACACCATTTGGTTATGAGTTGAAAATGATCTCCCTCTTCAATTCTTTCGGATTCCTGATATCTTTTCAGCACTGAAGAGAAACCCGTTTTGTTGGCTCGATGGCAGGCGCTAGCTTGGACTGAAATCATGCAACAGATTTATAGCTGTTACTTAGGGTTGCCTTTTAATTGCCTTGTAAGTTGCAAATACCACCTTACACGCGAGAATTCGACAAACAGAAACATCTGGCCTTCACAGATTGCCAGCATCAGAAGAGCCACCATCCAAATTCACAACACATGTGCATTTAACAGAGACTAGCAGTGTTCCAAATAGGTACAATCCCTTTTGCTATTCGATGAGACGGATGCCCTTTTCAGTTTGGGATGAGACCTCCAACATTGAGAGGGAAGGAGATAGAAGAGCAGGAACGCCACACTGGAAGCCAGGAAATCTGGCTTTCCTCCTAACTAGCTGAGAAAATGACCTACCTTCTCTGAACAGGAAGATCTCTTTGTATGTAAAATTAAATGGTTGAGGTAGGTTTTTTCAAGATTTCTTTTTCTGGAGGAAATCTACACACAAGGGCCCCATTAATGAACACTGTAAAAATGGAAAAGGAGCATTACATGATTGGGAGGCATATAAAAAAGGGGAAATAGAGTTTCCATAGGAAGAAGGAAACTCTTTTATAATAATCTAAAACAGTAGTGGCTTTCAAAATCATCAGGTCACTGATTTAGAACTGAAAAGGAGCTTAGAGGCCATCAAGCCCAAGCCTCTTCTTCCATTTTATAGTTAAGGAAATGAAGTCCCAGACAGTATAGGTCACTTAGGAAATGATATAACTGGGAGCCTCAGTTTCTTTTGATATCAAATTCAATTCTTTCTCCACTGTTCCATGCCATCTCTGAAAGTTGGAAGTTGTTGTCTCACTCCTGTTACTTTTGTAGCTGGTCAACTAAAATTAATGTTGAAAATATAATATAATATTTATAGCTTTGTTATTCAGATATTTTTCAGTTATATCCAACTCTTCAATACCCCTTTGGGGTTTTCTTGGCAGAGATACTGAAGTGGTTTGCCATTTCCTTCTCCAGTTCATTTTGAAGATGAGGAAACTAAGCCAAAAAAGGATTAAATGACTTGCCCAAGGTCGCATAGATAGTAGGTTTAAATTCAAGAAGATGAGCCTTCCTGACTCCAGGCCTGGCACTCAGTGCCACTTACCTGTCCCAATTAAGAAATATCCTTAAGCCTTAATTTCCTCAGCTATAAAATAAGGAGATTAGACTACCTCTAAAGCAACTTCCCATTCTAACATTGCACAACTAAATGAAAAGAGAAGCAATGTTCATTTCTGAGACAATATTCATAAAATATTTTAGGACACTAAAATGAATGAAAACAAAAACCAGATTAATGATCATAAGTAGACATACAAAATTTTGACCCCAACATGGTAGTGTCTTTTTGGTCCTCTTTTATTAGGAATGGTAACAACCAACCATGATTTTGGTCTTGTTTTGTGTGTGTTCTTTTCAATTCTAGGCTCAGGAATTGGTGCCCCCAAACTGGGAATTCAAGATATAGCCAGATAAGTAGTATAAAGGAGAGGGCACCAGGCCTAAAGTCAGGAAGATCTGAATTCAAATCTGGATTCAGACACTAACAATCTGTGTGACCCTGAACAAGTCATTTAACCTCTAATTGCCTTAGTTTCCTCATGGTAAAATGGTGGTAAGAAATACAACCTAGAACTTATCTCCCAGGATTGTTGCGAGGAACAAATTAGATAATAATTGTTAAGTGTTTTGAATAGTGCTTTAGCCACATAGTAAGTGCTATATGAATGTTTATTATTATTATTGTTATCATTATCATTATTATCATGGAGATCTTGAAGACCAAGATCTGAGGTCAAATATTGCAAGCAGCCCAAGAGAAAAGCCCTAAGAAGCAAGAGTTTCTATATACAAGCCCAGGGTGGGACTTTGGGCTTGGAAATTAGTAAAATTAATGCTTTGAAGGAACTAAGCTAAACTTGGAACTTATTATCCCCCCTCCCCTTCCCAGAGATGCAGGTAGTTTAGAATAGACCATATCCCCAAGTGTTGGGAAGAAATGTGTGCATGTTAGTCCTGCCTTTATAAAAGCTTTGTTTGGGGGGAAAAGGTGATGTAGATATGATAAATATTGCAAAACTGAAATAAACAGAACTTGGTGACTGATTAAAGAGTAAAAAATAAAACCAAAGCTATAAGATAGGAGACTAGGTAAATGGTGGTAGTTTTGTCAGAAATAGTACATTCAAAAACGGCTCTAAATTTTGGTGAAAAGGATGCCCCTGATAATTACTTCCTTTCCTTGATTTTATTCTTTAATAGCTACTCACATTTATGCAGTTCTTCACACTTTTCATAGTTTTCTCACAACAATGCTGTGAGATGCTTAAATTATTGCAACCACTTCTTTGATAAGGAAACTGAGGCTCCAAAAAGGTAAATAATTCTCCCACAGTTAATGAGTGTCTCCACTAGACTTAAGCTCATCTTCCAACTCCATGTTAAACTCCATTTTGCAGAAGATAGTTCAAATTCCCCCTGATCTCTTTTGTGCTCTGTCTACTGAAAACGATCATTTTCTACCTTATTCATACCATCACTTCTATATTAGTAGAGAAGTATTTCTCCTCCAAGTTCATGCAACTCAAGACTAAAAATATTCTATCCTCTTGCCTTTTATTCAAGTCTTATTTTCAAAACATTTAATCATTTTTGTTGTTCTCTACTGAGCCTACCTAGGTAGCTCACTATAATGTAATTTCTTTTGAATTGTATCAGTCATGCAAAAGGATTCCAGAAAGAGTCTTGCCGATGATACTTAGGGCTTATATTGGCCTTCGTGTCTTCAAAGGGTTTCGCTTTCATCAACTGATAATTGTGGATAACCCCTTGTACCATGCCCCAAGGATGCTGAAAAGAGAATCCAATAAGCAATAAAACATCCTAAGTGAGAATCTTCGCATGTATTTGCATTAGGCTGGATATTTAAGAGATAAATGTC
Organism: Monodelphis domestica; assembly: GCF_027887165.1. NCBI lineage: Eukaryota > Metazoa > Chordata > Mammalia > Didelphimorphia > Didelphidae > Monodelphis > Monodelphis domestica. The sequence continues at coordinate 237,516,713 of NC_077227.1, read as the reverse complement.
AGATGTGGTAAATGCCAGGCTAGCAGAAGCAGGTTCCACTGCCACATTTTAACACCATTGGAGAAGAGAAACAACTGCCTCTCAATCCACAGATGAGGACCAAGGCAAACAACTAAGCCACCTGCCCCTGGCCAGCGGCATGACTCATAGTCCCAGTGCATGAATCAAAGACTTAAAATGTTCTGCTCCAATTCCAACCTAATTCATTCCTCTTTATAAGGAGACCACTTTCCATGTATAATTTCTAGGGATCATAAAAAGCCTTTCAGATGAAAGATTTTCTTTTTAGATTCTCAGAAAATCACGTAACTGTAGGTTTAACTTTTACTGAACCTTCCCACAATTTGCCATCATCGTAGGGAGTAAACATTATTCTAGGCATACAGTTAGATCATTCCTCCTAAATGCTATGGGAGGGAAAATAACTAGGGATGAGAAAAAGTTTAAATAAATTCATGGGTAAAATATTGGCAAGAGTTATGTAAAGAAATCTATGGATGTTACTAGGTTTGAATTCAGGCCCCAACATTCATTTACTATGGGCAGTTGTTCATTTCTTCTCGTTCATCTCCAACTCTTCATGGCCCTATTTCTGGATGTTCTTGCCAAGAGATACTGGAATGGTTTGCCACTTCTTTTCCAATTCATTTTATAGATGAGGAAATGGAAGTAAACAGAGTTAAGTGATTTGCCCAAGGTCATCAAGTATAAGTATTTGAGGCTGAATTTACCAGGTCTTCCTAATTCCAAACCAGTTGCTCTATTCACTGAGTCACCTAGTTGTCATAGTAGAGCAAAGTCCATGAGATTATCCTGTACAACTTTTTCCACCTCTTCACCCATACAGCTTTTTGATAGAATCATATACCAAGAATTTTCTTTCCCTGAAGTAAACTGTACATTAAAAAAAAACCTGCTAGATCTAAAGTCACAGGACCTAGATTCAAACCCTGGGCCTGTTATTTAAGTTGTGAGACCTTGGAAAAATTAAAACCGCTAAGTATTATTTTCTTCATCTGAAAAAAATGAGATCAAGCAAAATGTTCTTTAAAGCCCTTTCCCATCTCTAAAACCTACAATCATACTTCCTACTTTCCCTAATATAGTAAAAGGCTAAAGACCATAGGAAAAAAAACAACAGCAAAGATTCTATATCCTATAGGCTATATCATTTACCTCTGAAAAACACAAGTGAATTAGATAATAATATGTTCTGATGGAAGCTAAATGACAAGTTGGAAAGAGGATCTTCTTAAGCTTAGCTCTATGAACAGGATTTTTACATATATTTTATAGTTATTTCAATAAAATTTGTTTCCTTTAAATCCTAGGTGTTTTATTTTACATATTTTATGGCATAATTCTGAGGAGAAGGGGTCCATAGGCTTCACAAGATTGTCCAAGGAGTTCATCATACAAAGGATAACCCTGAAGTAAGTATAAAGTGACTACATAACACATTCAAACCAAAAACTCTATTGGCTATTCAGTAAAACTCCATATGAGATCATAGCTTGGAACTAGACAAAAAGTTCTTTAGGTAAAGAGGTACTCATATGGAAATTCCTAAATGGATCTTATTAGGGGATGTTCTTTTGTTCAGCCTAAAACCCAAAGACAGCTTTATAGTCATGTTCCAATACATATCTTACTTAGCTTCTCTAAGATAACCAAAATGTAGGACAGGATATTGATATAAACTTGGCCTCAGCATCAGGAAAACTTGCAGCCACATCCCATATATTTGTAATGACCTTATATACATCATTTAACCTCTCAATGGCTCCAGGTAACTGTCTAACACTATTAGATATAAAGGAAGTATCAACCTGCATTGTCAGAAAGATCCTTAATAAGCACTCCTTGTGCTAATAAAAATCACATTTCTGGTACCACCCTTCCATCACCCTCCCAAAAGATAATTCACATAAGGTGGGTAGAGATTTAGCTTCTCATTCAGGGCAGTTGATATGACAGACTAATAGGATGACCCCAACTGGTTAGGTAATAGGTTAACAAAAGCGTTGATGCCCTGTCTTAAAGAGGCAGTTTCACTGGCTGATCCATGATTGGCCATCCCTCCAGGGGACCCTTAAAAGATTCAGTGCAGTCAGTTTTTCAGACAAGTAGAGTTCAAGACAATTTGGTCATTCTGATAAGTTAAAAAGAGAGCCAGTAGTCAGGGAAGAAAAGAATATTTCCTATCCTTTCCCTGAAATTGCCATGGAATATAGCAGCAGAATTATTCATCTAGAGGGAGTCACCTCATCCAGCAGTTGAAGCATTAGTTTGAAAGTCAGAGGCATAGCTAGATGGAAGAGCCCCAAACATTCCAGACACACACAACTGTTTTCACTCAGGACTGGAAGCTTGAGGAGTATGACCTTTGCCCAAGCAAAGAAAAGAACCAACAATGGACTCATAAGAGTAGTTGTGACTCATGAGGATAGATCCTAGAAGGAACAATAACCCAGCAGAGATTCCACACCCAGATGTGAGTTTCTAGATTCTTAATCTGAGGATCTAAGAACATGTTTTTTAAAAATATGTTTTTACTGTTATTTCAACATATTTCCTTTGTGATACTATATGTTTAATCATGTATATTTAAAAGCATTATTCAGAGAAGAAGGAATCCATAGACTTCACCAGGATGCCAAAGGAGTTAACATGCAAACACACACACACACACACACACACACACACACACACACACACACACACACACAGAAAGAAAGCAATCAAGTCCCTGCAGTACTGAAGGAATTAGTAAACCTTGGCCACATGTATCTCACTACCATTGTATTCTATAGATGTTCCCATCCTTTCCAGAAATTATTGTGTATTAGAGAGTATACCCTTAGGCTTTTAGGATGAATATCTCATACCTATTGTTCTTATTATTACATCTCAGTAAATGCTTTAGTTACCAGTTAATTGTATCTACTGACTGATTGTTAATAAGAAGCACATCAGTGGGGAATGAGTTACAGTTTTAGGAATTGGTAGCCACAGGGTCCCCTTTGGATCTCATAGTAGCATTTCTTTTGAGTTTTTGAACCTAAATCACTAGTGAAGTTTAATTTGAAAGAGTAGCCCAGAGTGTTACACCACAGGGGCTTCTCCTGAAATTTATTTGAGTCCCCTATGAATTTGCAGGGATCTTCTAGAGAAATTCTTTTCCCAAGACTCTCCTTGTATAGCCTAGTTTTGCAGGTATAAAGTGCTGCTCCTTTTGTATAACAGCAGTTTAGTTAGTCAGGCAGTCAATAAACATGTATTAAGGGTGTACTAGGTGCCAGACATTGTGTATAGCACTGAGAATACAAACACCAGCAAAAAGAAAGATAATCTCTTCCTCAAGGAACTTACATTCTAAGGGGGAGAAGGCAACATATAAAAGAAAGCAGAAAGGGTGGAGAGAAGCAGAAAATGATCTTTACATAAAGAAAAAGAATTAGACCATGTTGTGAAGGATGTAAGGTACTGCTGCTTTCACATGTGAACTGTTCAGTTGTGAAAGAGGGCAAGAAAAAAAAATACGTTGTTTATGAAAAATTGATGTAATCCATAAATAAAGTTTTCAAATAAATTGTGACTTATAAAACTCTTCATACCTTTTGATCTAGCAACAAAACTTTTAGATGAATTTCCCAAGGTGATCAGGAAAAAACGGTAAAAAAAAACTATAAAATTCTAAAATATTTATGTTTCCTTTGTTGTATCACAGAATTGGACTGAGGGAATGTGTAGCAGTTGAGGAATGGCTAATCAAGTTGTGGCATGTGATCACAATGGAATACAATTGAGAGTAAGAAGTGATGAACAGGTTGATTTTTTTTAAACATGGTAACATGGTACATAATATTATGAAGAATGAAATGAACAGAAACAATAGAACATTATATATGGCAACAGGGGGCAGCTGGGTAGCTCAGTGGATTGAGAACCAGGCCTAGAGATGGGAGGTCCTAGGTTCAAAATCTGACCTCAGCTACTTCCCAGCTGTGTGACCCTGGGCAAGTCACTTGACCCCCATTGCCTAGCCCTTACCACTCTTCTGCCTTGGAGCCAAAACACAGTATTGACTCCAAGACAGAAGGTAAAAGTTTAAAAAAAATTTTTTTAAATATATGGCAACAAAAAATATTGAAGTATACTGTGAGTGTCCACCTCCAGAGAAAGAACTGATAAACAGGAACATGTATGACATAATTTTACATATATGTGTATAAATAGTTGATGATCCCTTCTCTAATGTGGGGTGAACAGGAGGGAGAGGGAGATACTGGGGAACTTTGATGCAACAAAGAAATAAATAAATTTTTAAAAAAGAAAAAGTCTGAAAAAAATAAAGTGATAGATCAAAGAGAGAAATGGGAAAACCTGTTGAAGGAAAAAGAGTGACTAAGAAAAGTTATAGGCTATCATCCTCCCTTGACTGATTTGTATATGGATGTTTTTAGGTTGTGAGAAGTTAAAACTCACAAAATTGTGAACTAAATAACTTTTGAATACTATAGGATGATTAATAAGGGCTGTAGGTTTCATGATGAACAGAAGTATGGATTTTATAACTTTTACCTCATCAGAGAACGATGAGTCACTAAGCACCAGGAGACTCTGATTTCAGGCATTCAAAGTGCTCAAAAACACAGTAGGAGAGAAGGTAACAGGAACAGTTAAGAAGGCAGCAGGAGATGAATGAGAAGATGCTAGCAGGAGCCATCAGTTGACAGCAGATCTTCAGCTACCAGTACTGGGATGCTGCTGATGGGAGAAAATGCATTGCTTTGTAGATTGCCTGAATAAAAGGCTTAGAGTTTTCTGATTGGAGAAGAGTCGAACATTGTTGCAACTTTAGCCATTGCCTTTCAGTGCCATGAATAGCTTTCAACAAGTGAATCCTTTCAAGTGTTCTATGATTTGAGAGAAGAGAACATATGGGCAAAGAGAAGCTTTTTTTGGTAGTGTTTTGCCTTTTTTGTAACAAGATTCTGTTAGCTGACTGGAGAAAAAGTAATCCAAACACCTGGCACCGTGCTTAGATGTTATTACAACCACTATTTGTGCACTCATTCAAAATGATATTTTAAAAATCATAGTCTTTGCAACCTCTAGTCAATTTGGCTTAATAATGGTTACTACCATTGGTCTTAACCCACTCCACAAGGCATTTCTCCATCTCTATATTGGCATCTTTTTTTTTTCCCAAAGCAATGCTATTATTATGCTTAGGATCTATTCTTTAGAGTCTAAAAGATGAATAAGATATCTAAAAATAGGAGGCCTACTTCAGGCCCTATCTATTACATACCTCTACATCCTTAATATTCAAAAACTTCACTTTAAATAGCATACCATGCCCAACTGGGTCTATTTGAATTTCCCAGAGTTGACTTAAGGAACTTTGCAAGTCTGGTTAAAGAGAAATGCTTATTATTATAATAATAAAACATTTGCTTGATACCTTTCAAGGATGATTATGACTTTTTTTTAAAAGAAATTGTTTACCATTATTTTTACTTATTATTATTACTACTCAGTTTGAGAATAAAAGAGTGTTTAGCAAAAAAAAAAAAAAGCAAAGGGGACCATAAGGGGCACAATTAGCTGGGAAGTAACATCACATACGGTGGATGTTCATGAACAGATGAAGAACATCAAGGTCTACAAATCAAAATAGCCCCAAAAGTCCTTGGGTTGTTCTCAACCAGTCACATCTCTCTTAGGTTTCTTTAGGTATGTGCCCACTCTTATTGATTTTACCTTTTTTGTTAAGTAAATATTTTATGCTTGAGTCAATGGTGTCATTATTGGAACCAGAGATTTCATATTGCTAAGAAGCACATCTGTGGAAGGAACAAAGGAGGAGGAGGTATCAAGAGCAACAATATCACGTAAGGGAACATCCCTTACTTATCCCTCCCATGACAGGGTTATCTCCTAGCCTGCTAAGAGAATCTGAGTGGTCAACATGTGACGGTGGTCCTTCTCTGGGAACTCACTTCCCAGTGGGAGGGGAAGTTACAGTGAATTAGTGAACCCAGAGAAAGAGTGGTAGATAGGTTCTGACATGCAAGATGCTAAACAGAGATCCTAGTAAGGTACAAGGTCAGATCTTTATTGGAATTGCCTCCTATGTTAAAGAGTTCTGATAGTTAAATTTCAGGTGCCTACTGTTACAAAGAATTGTTGTATACTTCACCCACACATATTAAAGAAAAAATAGTTTGTTTTTCACCCAAAGGGTAAGGAGGTGACTTCCAGGCAACTAACCCTAAGGACCAGACCTTCTCTCTAAGGAATAGAGCTCAACTTTTCTTTTCCCTTTTCTTTATTGTCCTTGAGGCCGAAAAGTTATTTTCAAACACCAAGTGGTAAATCTATGGTAATTTTTAAAATGAAGACTATTTAGATCTAAGCCTGAGCATACACATAATCCAAAGATAATTTCCAGTGTTACAACAATGGTTTAGAGAACATTAATGTTCTGCAAAAGTCTTACTTTAACACTCATCATATTATGTAATGGAATGTAGGAAGTAATCTTATACTTCTGAGGGATTGTGCACTGGAACAAAAATTCCACTAGATGTGATCAAACTGGAAAGACTTAGTTTTGGACAGAGTATAGTCTTGGCAACAGATTGTATGTGCTGCTTAAGGACCAATTTAGCTAAATATGGTCCTGGTAATGTATATTAACTGAGAACCAGATTAGTGAAAGTGATCAAATGCTGACAGGAACATGGAGAAATAGGCCTGCTATTACATTGCTAGAATAGCTATAAATTGTTCTTTTAGGTAACAAGATGGAAATATACATCAAGAGCTGTAAAGCTGTTCATACTCATTGACATAGGGATTTCATTACTAGGATTAGGCCCTAAAGGCATTATTGAGAGGGTAAAAAGCTGCGTTTGTATGAAAACATTCATGGAAGCTTTGTAAAGATAAAATAACTGGAAATAACATAAGTGCAATGAATGGAAGAAATGGCTGAATAGATTGTGATATTTGAATGTAGAAGATTATATTATCTTATAAGAAATGACAAATATTGGAAACATAAAGAAAATAAATATATGAAAAGATGAAAATAAAATAAAAATAATATATACTATGAATGCATTTTTAAGAAATAACCATAAAATCATGAGAAAAAAAGGATCCAAGTAAAACAATCCAAAGGGTACTCAAAAGTAAAGGATATTTACATTAGCACATGCATATAATTTACATATTTTTAAATAATGTGAAATCTATAGTTTTTTACATAACTTTTTATGTACTTGCTTAGTTAAGTGTTCTTAGTGATGGTAATTACTTAGTATATAATAAAAAATAAACGAAAATGATAAGGAAGGAAAAATACTAATTATTTTAAATTATAAAACTAGAAGAGAGTGCAGTCCACAAATCCAATTATGATATATCGGTATTCTTGGAGAAGAATATTCTACTATGTGAAATGTGCTATATGGACTTTAACAAAGTCAAAGGAATTGTCTCTCCTTGTCCCTCATGTAATAGTTAAAATTTTGGAAAACTGAGGCAGGGTAGAAATTAGTTTCTCTCTGCAAGGAGTATTATATTTTTAGAGGTTTATTTAAGATTAAGAACTTAAGAATATACAAGTAAGAAAAGCACGTGTCTAGGCCAGAGAAAGGCCTAGACAACCTCACCTACATCATGAAAGACCCGTCTGCTTGCAAGCTGAAACAGGAAAGAAAAGAGAGGCCCAGAAGCCTTTCAAATCAGGTTAAATATCCCCTCTCGATCTCGGCCCAGGTGAGAATTCAGTGAGATTACAAAGCATTCTGGGGAAGTGGAGCAAGGACTTCTGGGGATTGAAGTCCTGGATTCAAGTCTCCATTTTTACACTCATTGACGATATACTCTAGGATTAGAGTTACATATTCAGAAAGATACTCCTCATCCAGCATTTTACTTATCAGTTTAAAAGAGTTTGAGGAATAATTGAGAGGAGAGCCACATACTCCAGACAACCACAGATACAAGGAAGCAGTCTTTCATGTTCAGAAGCAGCTTCAAGAGTTGTGACCCATGGCAGCAGAGAAGAAATATGGATTCATGAAAGTTACTGTGCTTGTTTTACAGAGAGAGATTTCCACAGAGTATAACCTAGAACCTTATTATCAATAGCAGAGGTTCAGACCACATGAGTGCAAGTTATGCATTGGAAAATATCCTAGAATGTGATGTAAGACTACACTATAGCTAAGAAACTTCTCAATTGGTGAGATTCATCTATCATACCAGAAAATATATATAAAATATTAGATTCTAGCCACTTAGAAGTCTTCTGATAAAGTTCTAAGGCTATAAGTATTGTTATACCCAAAGGGCCCATTTACTGTGTGTGTTTTTGGGTCAAAAATCAAGACACTTAAGAGTCCCTAAACAATGCCATTAGGAATTGTCAAGGAGTCAGATGTGGTGAGGTATCACTAATGGAAAACTTCATTTGGGGAAATATGGTAGGATGTAAGAGAAACTGATAAATGTCAAAACAGAATGGAAGAAAGAATGGCAAATTGGACGTTGATAGTTCTAGAAGCAAGGAACCAAGCACAGGAAGGAAAAAAGATCCTCAAAATAGGATCAAAATGAAAATCCAAAGACATAAGTCTCAAGAGTAATATCAGTACCAGGCATGAAACACAATAAGAAGTTAAAGGTACAAAAGAGAAAGACCAATGGAATGGATTTCAATTTTTCAAGTACAAGGTGCTATGGAGAACCTTTAAGAACCATCATTTTCTCAGAGTCATAGATCACAATTTTTATGTCTGATTTACATCAAGAACAAGCCAGAAACCACATCAAGCCAAGCATCTGGTTTTAAATTTTGGAAGTTTTGAGATGAAGTAAGGAGGTGATCAGGATCTCAATCCAACCTATCATTTGGTAGTACCAATTTTAAATAATTATTTTTTCTAAATATCTACTAAGCTCTGCTATTTCTAGCTACTGATAACAGTCTTGCTACCCCATAAATTCAGGAATCTAGAGCAAAATTCCAATTTCTTTGCCCTAGTTATAACTCTATTCCTTCTGACTCAAAAAAAAAAAATCATCATGTGGCTGAATACTAAAATCTTGTCCAAATTTGGCAGTTAAGAAATGTGTAAACAGAAAGAAAAGTGTTTCCTCCTTCTATTTTCAGGTACTAGACTTCTAAGAACTATTAAACCTAAGACAAAAATAAACAAATCTGGTAACTATTGTGGATAACATCTTATTTCAATGTAGAAATGCAAAAGATCAGAGCCATTAACTAGAAAGGACTTGGGAAAAGATTCCAGGACTCTATGGAATAGAGCATGGGATGTCATTAAGTTACTCCTAGAGAAAATACTAATGAGGACAAAGAACAGGTTGGTGACAAGAAACAAGCTGGATCTAGGCTAAAGGAGAATGCCTAGGGACATCACAAAGAAGAGGATGTATGCTATCTAATAGCTTCCTATTTAATCTGATTATTCTGGGTATCTCTGAGTTCAGTTGTTTCTATACAGCTGAAGAGAACTGATGCCATAAATACTCCCTAAATCTGAGAATCCAAGGAGAAAGCTCATGTTGCTATTCCCTAGTTACATTTCTATGTGGATTAGATAGTACATAGAAATAGCATAGACTACATAGTAGGCTGAAGAACTGTGTATTCAAATTCAACCTAATTTTAAATAAATGTACAGAAAGAATCACTGATGGAAAAAAAAAATCCTGGGATGGATTTCTTAGTAATGGAAATAGTTGTGGAGTTATAGTTTTCTTTGTCTATTTTGTTTGTTTTGTGAGTTCTAGTTTCAATATATTGTTTGTTTGGGGTTTTTTTGGGGGGTTGCAAACTAGGACCATCTATATGATATTACTAAGCTATTTAATTTTTAAATTAATGTTTAAATTCATTACTATAATTAAACTAGTTCAAAAATTAGAATTTTAAGAGCCTTATAAAAAATAGGCAGGTCGAAGGACATACCCAAATCTGTGGTGAAGTCTGATTGTCTCTAGAGACTACAGAAATTCCAGTCCTAAAAAGGTCTTGTCTAAAGGACTAGTAACAAACTCTGTTCTCAAAGCTGCCCCTAAGAGTGAAGATGCCATATTTGGCTCTATTCCATGGCTAGACTCTTATTTCTCATCATGTTATGATGCAGCGACTGACTGTCCGGGCTACTCCGGATTAGTGGGTAGCAGTGACCTTCAACATCGCCTTCCCTCCATTTTCTGTGCGGACCAACACATCATGTTTCACTCACCACATCTGTTTCCAAAGTCTCCATGTGAGAGCGGCAGTCTTAATGGTGATTACTGTCAGCACCTGTGAGCCAGTGCAGCCAGCAGAGACCAAATGGGTTTCTGGCTTGCTTTGCACGTCATCAGCTGGGTTGTCAGATATTCTGAGGATCTGTCATTTCTCGTGACAACAAAAAGAGGAGAAAAGAACACAGCTGGATTTCTCCATTCCAGGTTGAATTTTTAGCAGTGGCAATTGGGAGGAAAATCACCTTTTTTTTTTTCCCATTGCAGCCGAGAAAGAGAGACAAAGGGGCTGGACAGAGGGAAAATTTTAAAGTAGATAAGATTTTTGTTTTGATGTCCCTATGTCCTCTTTTCTTTATTCTTTCTCTCCCTCACTTCACTCTCTGACTATTCCAAAGACTTCACACTGCTTTCAGCTTTCCCCATTCAGACTTTCCCTGGGTAGCCAACCATCTAATAGAAAGTTTATTGAGCACAAATACGAATTGAATCTATCTCTGAGTCATCCACTATGTGCAAAGCACTGGACGAAGCATTGTGAGAGATGTAAAGATAAAATCAAAGATAGTGCCTACCCATAAGGAGTTTCCAATCTAATAGGTGTATAAGGTACTAAAACAAGTATCAGTAGAATATAATATCACATAACTTCTTATGAAGAAACAGTGGAGAGGAGCAGAAAAACCAAAGATTTCAAGGTGAGACTTTAAAGGTGATTAGTTTACCACTACCTCCCAACTTTGTAGATGAGGAAACTGAGGCACAAAGAAGATAAGAGACTGGTCCAGGGCCACACAGCTAGTAAGTGCCCAAGGTCAAATTCAAATTCAGGTTTTCATTCAATGCCACATTGCTTTTCAAGGTTTCCAATTTTTATCACTCCCACAATATTGCATCTGTCACAGCCTGTGTCAGCTAGAGCAGGGGCTTGGCTAGTTGAGATAAGCCTGGGCCTCAGAAATTCTGCTGTCCTTTCTGCTTTGTATTTCTTTCCAGGAATATAGATGACCAAAAAAAAAAATCCTAAATTGAACATGTTAGTCATTTGAATTTAAGAGGTTGGGAGGTTCTAGGTCTCTCATTTGGATATGACTAGCACCTGGGACTTCTACATGAGGAAAGATGACCACAAGTATCCAGTCCCTAACCTGCCATCTGAGAATATGGACCTGAAAAAACTTATTTAGACAATACAGATCCAGAGAGAAAAGGAAAATGCCTATCAGGGAGTTCTGAAAACTGCATATCTTGATGTTTTGGGTTTTTTTTAAACCTTATCTTCTTCCTTAGAATCCATACTAAGTATTGTTTTCAGTGCAGAAGAATAGTAATGACTAGGCAATTGGGGTTGTGATTTTTCCCAGGCTCACATACTTAGAAGGGCCTGAGTTCAAATTTGAACCCAGGACCTACCATCTCTAGGCCTGGTTCCCTCTCCACTGAGTGACCTAACTGCCCCATACCTTGATGTTTTAAGTATCAACCTCACAGGAGACCATGGTTAGGTAGAACGGTGGACAAAGTGCTAGACCTGGAGTCAAAAATACTTGCTAGCTATGTGAACAAGGTATTTTTCTCTGTCTGCTTCAGTTTCATCTGTATATAAAAATAATAATAATTGTTCCCGGGATTGTTGAATCAACTGAGATAGTTGTAAATGGGAAAGAATCAAAAAAATGCTAGCTAGTAATGCTAGTAAGTAATAAAGCAATAGTTATTTTTAATTCTATTTTTACTTTAAGGATTTCTGTTAATATATACTGATAAGGTTTTTGTATTTAGCATTTTTTTCTGAAGAAATAAATAGCTGTCCTATGCCTAATTTATATTGTACTTTGGGGTAGCTTTCTACTCCCCACTTTGAAGGAAATGATAGATCTGAACCCAAACCTAAGCTTTAAGTAACTTACCTGGTAGACAAAGAGCCACAGAGACAAAAGGAAATCTGGCCTTCCCTAGTTTGAACCTGGTCCAATGGCAAAGGCTGAGAATTGAGAAGGTTCTTTGGGCTGCTTAGAAGAGAAAGCAATATCCCAGCCTCTCTGGGTCTAGCAGTGCTTACTATTGTTATAAGAGATTTTAAAGGATTTCCAGACATCTAGAGTTTGAAGAAGAGGTCAAAAATAAATCAAAAAAGAATGGAACAAAACAGTCAACTTGTCAATCTATATCCCTTGCATTGGGGGTGATTCTTGTGGTTTATAGGTATTATTTTTTACTCTTTGCTTTAGGCATCCCATTTGCTTAAAAATGATGGCTTGAAATGGGAAATTTATCTGGATCCACTCACCAAGTTGACAGTCTGCTACCACAGCTATTATGATGATATATCACCATTCCCTCTCTCACTAGATGTGGCACAGAAAAGAAGAGGGAATTCTGCTGTCTTGATTTTGGGAGCCTCATGAGGATGTTGGCAAGATTGGGGGAGAGGAAGTAGTTTATTTCTTCAAATCAAAACAAGCATTTCTTTTGTCCAAATCTGAACTGAATGAATCTGTCAAAGCTATAGCTCAAGCCCCAGCTTATATCAAAAGATAGTGAATAATATCAGAAGACATTGATGAGAAAACTGGTCAGCAAAGCTGGCATGATACTCGAGACAAAAGCACTTATCTTTTAGTATTTTAGGTGTGTTTAGCACAGTGCCTGGCACATAGTAGGTGCAGTATGTTTACTGAATGATGTCCTCTGAAGTGATAGAAAATTACCTTGACTTGTGCTCATTTCTGTGGAAATGCTACCCTTTGAGAACAGAGATCAACTAACCAACTAATAATCAAGCTTTTATTTAGCATTCTACTATGTGCCAGGAACTGTGCTAGGCACTAAGGACGCAAGGACAAAAATGAAACCATCCCTGACCCCAAGAAGCTGACATTCAATCTCAGGAAGACAATATGTATGTGTTCAAATAAATTTATGCATGTACACATAAATGGATGAATGAATATAAAATAGATATGTAACAAGAAGTGTTCTGGTAAATATTTAACATCTGCCTTTCCATATATATATACAGATATATGTGTAGATATGTAAATACATAGGCATGCACAACACACTTTAAGTTCAATCTGCCTTATTAATATTTTGTCCATCACTTTCTTAAGTCTAGGGTTTAAAAACCACTGGAGGGTTTTACCATTTTCTTCACCAACTCTTTTTACAAATGAGGAAATTGAGGCAAACAGGATCAAGTGACTTGCCCAGGTTCACACAGCTAATAAGTATCTGGGACTGGATTTGAATTCAAATCTTCCTCTTTACTGTGCCACCTACCCATCCACCTGGCACCTAATAAGTGCTTGCTTGTTGGGATAAGGAAACAGCCCTACTGTTTGAAAAGCACTTTACATGTTATCTCATTTGGTTCTCAACAACTTCATGAAAGTGGTTCTCTTATTACCCCCAAATTTATAGATGAGGACACTCAAGCCAAGAGAGATGAAGTGACTTGCCATGAGTAACAAGATTCAAATGTTGGTCTACCTGATTCACATCCAGTGCTAAAGCCAATACTCCACCTAGCTTTCCATCCATTTAATCAGAGATCTTAGAAAATATCCCTGGGCCCCAGGGCACAGATATTCCATAGCCATCCAATTAGAAAATAAGAATGTTTACTTGGAAACAAGACTCAGATAGTATGTGAGTACACTGAATCTCTCCTCAGTCCCAGCATCACTTTAATGATCCAGTCACAACCAGGATTCTATTTTCCCCAAAATGACCATTGTCACTAAACAAAATGCCCCCTTCCTGATTCAATCAACCAGCTCAGGAGCTTCCTCACCCAAGGGGAAAAAAAAAACAAAAACAAAAACAAAAAACCAAATTGCTACTACATTGGCAAAGCAAAATGTATCTATTTGTCAAGAATGATTCTCTTCAGCAAGCAGAGATGGGAGTTTTAAAGTTGGGACCTTGCAGACCACGATGTCTGAATGATCTTCCTTACCCTATATAAACAGCAAAATACAAAAGAAATCAGGCAGAGATAGGCTCCATCTTCTCCTGTGCCTGTCCATATTTCCTGCCTTACTCAGGGTGACTGCTTTTTATGCTTCTACGAAAAGTTGTATTATCAGTCTGATTATTTCTTCTAGCTATGACATTATAATGTAATGGAAAGAGAACACTGAATGAGAAGTCAGAGGACCTGGACTTCCATCCTGGCTCTGTTTTTTAAATTTTTGTTCACTCATTTCAGTCATGTTCCACTCTGTGAGAACCCATTTAAGGCTTTCATAACAAAAATACCAGTGAATTGCCATTTCCTTTTCCAGCTCATTTTACAGATGAGGAACTGAGGCAAAAAGGAGTAAGTGACTTATCCAGGGTCAAAAACTAATTTGAGTATGAGGCTGGATTTGAGCTCATGAAGAAGTGTCTTCCTAATTCTAAGCCCATTATTTAACTACTTGTATGAATTGGGCAAGTCACCAGAGCTTCTCTGGATTTCCTTTTCTGCTTCTGTAGAAATGAAAGGGTTGAATGAGAAGATCTCTGTGATCTCTTCCAATCTTAAGTTCATGATTCATGTATTTGAGGTTGACCCACAATGGTGTCCTAAAGAACAGAATTTATAAGCAGAAAGTGAAAACAGATGAGGAAAGAAGGGAAGGAAACAAGCTTTTATTTAGTAGTAGGCAGCAGTGTCAGGCAAATTTCATTTGATACTCAAACCAACCTGGAAAGTAAGGACTATTATGATCCTCATTTTACAGATTTAAAACTGAAGCTCACAGATATTAAGCAATTTATCCTAAGTAGGAGAGGAGTGAAGGAATCATAATTTATATAGCACCTACTAAAGACTAGGCAGTGTGCTACGCACAAATATTGTCTCATTTGATTCTCACAACAACCTTCAAGGTATATACAATTATGATCCCCTTTTTCCAGTTGAGGAAACTGAGGCAAACAGGGATTAAGTGATTTACCCCGGGATATACAGCTAGGAAGTGTATGAGGTTGTACGTGAACTCTGGTCTTCCTTATTCCAGATCCAGAGTTTAACTATTGCAAAATAATTGTTCTCAAAGCAGTGTTGTTGCTGTTCAGTCATTTTCAATGGTTTCTGACTCTTCATGATCTCATTTGCGATTTTCTTGGCAAAAATATTGGGGTGGATTGCTATTTCCTTCTCCAGCTCATTGAGGAAACTGAAGCAAACAGGGTTAAGTAACTTATCCAGGGACCCAAACTTAGATCTGAGTTCAGATTTGAACTCAGGAAGATGAATCTAACTAAACCTAACCTTCTATCCACTATGCTACCTAACTACTTCATTTTCTCACTTCAGAAAATGTTGGAAAAAGACCTAGGTTTGATTCTCAACTCTGGTTTAGCATCCATCATCTATAAAATAGGAATGCTAATTTCTATCTCACCTCCTTCAAGAAGTGGTGGTTTGTTGTTGTTAAGACAAACATGATAGAAATTGGCTTGTGTAGGGTCACAAATCTAGGAAGCATCAGAAGCCAGATTTTAACTCATGAAGATAAGTTTTCCTAATTACAAGTCCAGTACTCTATCTGTTGTACCACCTAGTTGCCTAGTTGAAAAGAGGCAGAAATGCCCAAATAAGGGATATAGGCACTTATTTTCTTTTTCATTTTTGTGTTATATTCATTCTAAAGTCCAAGATTATAAGGTTAAATATTTATGTGCTCAGTACGTCCACATACAGCCCTATAATAATTATAATAATATTCCTTCAAATTTATAATGAAAAGGGCTCGCATTTTGGATTTCCAGTGGGCTTTAACCTTCCCACTTAGAGCATTTTTTCTCTTCACCAGCTTAATAAAAGGAAAAGGAATTCAACACTTAAAGGAATCCCAAGAACATTCAGGGCAGCAATACCCTCCAGTCACTGTCTTAGTCAATATCTCCCAACTCCAGCTGGAACCCATGGGTACCCATCAGGAATATACGGACTGTGTTGCCTATGGGCTATTGACAGAACAAAGGGAACATGGCTGCTGAGTAGGAGTATGGCATCAGTGAACAGAGCAATGGCCTGAAAAGCTCCTACCTACTATCTACTGATTTTGTGACCTTGAAAAGTCTATTCCCCTTTTTGAGTTTCTAATTCTTCCTGTGTACTATGATAGAGTTGAATTAAATCAAGGGGTATAAATTTTGGGTCCACAGACTCCTAAGGGGTCAATGAATTAATATCAAGAAGCTTTTGAACTTGGATGAGAAAAATAATTACATCTTTATTTTTACAAACCTCTATCTGGAATTAAAAAATAATAATAATTGAAGGAAATGCTAAAAGAAATATTGTTCAGAGGAAGGGTACATAGTTTTTCTTGAGACCACTGAAGAGGTCCGTGACACAAAGGTTAAAAACCCCTGAACTAGATAACCTCTTAGATTGCTTCCAGTTCCAATATTCTGCAGTTCTACGGTTTAGAGAAAGGGCTGAAATACACATATAACTTCAGAACTTTCATTTTAGTTATTAATTTTCTTCATCCTCCAAAGTGTCTTAATAGTCATTCTCAAATATGATTAGCAATAAGAACAAAAAAAGCAAATAAAGGTATTAAAATGAAATATGGTGACAGTCTTCTAAAAAATATAATAAGGTACATTTTGTCTTGTGTTTTATATACATCAGATCATGTCATCCTCACAGCTACCCTGTGAAGTAAAATCCAGATCTAGTGAATCCATTTTATAGATGAGGAAATGGAAGCTAGCAGAGGTTTAAATGGTTCTCCTAAGGTTACACAGATAGTGACAATTTAGCCAGGATTCAAACTCAGAGGTAATTAGGTGGCACAGTAGATAGAGCACTGACTTCAGAATCAGGACAACATGAGTTGAAATCTGGTCTCAGACATTTATCAACTGTATGTCACTTAACCTCTGCCTGCCTCAGTTTCTTCATCTGTAAAATAAGGATAAATAGCACCTAGAGTTGTTATGAGGATACAATGAGATAATATTTGCAGATCTTTTTAAGTACTATATAATCCTATTATTTATTATTATTTTAGGTCTTTATGACTCCAGAAAAAGTAAATGATTTCAGTTTTATTTCCTCTCTACCCATTTTTGTCTTCATAAGAACTGATGAGCAATAAAATATTTGGGGGTAGCGTTGAATAAGAGGAACTTGGATAATATGCAAATTGGAAAATTATTCATTTAATAAGAGACTTGGGTGCCTAGGAAGTAGGAATGACTAGCATTTTACCAATGTTTTGTTAGGCTTATAACTTTTTCATAATTTTATAATCTTTTTTATGACTCTCTTTCTGGACCCAAGATAGTCTAACTACCACTCCTGTCATTATCTTATTGTTCTTAAGTTTTTTAATTCATTAGCAATGATTAAATAAGAATTAATACTCTGTATCAAGTTGAAATACTTGTAAATTGTCCCTATATTGGGATAGGGAATAAGCAGAGCATCAAAGTTACAAAGACAGAAGTAATTGGCCAACAGAGAAGGATACTAAAGGTCTAAACTAAGGAAATGAAGGATCAACCAGCAGGAAACAAAGTTCAGATTGGATGAACATGTAAATACTGATCCAAACAGGGACAGGTCCAGGACAAAAAGAAATTAATATAATTGTGGTATGGTAAATATCTAGCCTAGGAATGCAAGTTCAACTATAGACCTACCAATGAGGGGGATACTGTAGCAGGTAAAATTAGTTTCTCTGCTAAAAGTATTATATTTTTAGAGGTTTATTTAAGATTAAAAAATAAAGAAAATACAAAATAAGAAAGCATGTGTCAAGGCCCAGAGAGCCTATTCACAACCAGTCACATCTTGCCTGCTAAGTAGAGAGCCACGAGTGCTCCAAAGGGGAAGTAGGAAGAGAGAGCCAGTAGGCTTTACAGCCAGCTTAAATAGAAATTTTTTATCTTGCTCAGGTGGGAATCTCAGTGAGATTAGAGGGCATCCTGGGAACTAGAGCAAGGACTTCTGGGGATTGAAGTCCGGGATTCAAATCTCCATTTTTCCAATGCAAAGAATGATGCTTTGGAAATGGCTCCATTGGGCTGCTAGGGGAGCAAAAGCCAGGAATATCAATTGGAATGTTAGGCTGATGCTCTGAGATTCAAAGGATAAAATAAAAAGGAGAAGGAAATAGAGAAAAAAGAGGAGGAAGACAAGGAAAAAGAGAAAGAAGAGGAGAAGGAAGACAATGAGAAGGAAGATCAGTTTTCACTTCTATCCCTGGGAATCCAAGGCTGCTCTCTGTGCATAGTACTACTTTTCTCCACATTCCTCAGCTTCTGTTCAATCTATTTTTCCCAGATCAATATATAATTTATTTTAAAGAGCATATCTAAGGATTTATGTACCTCAGACCTACACCTGCCACAACTCAAGTAACAATACTAATATAGTATTAATGGGTCAAGTACTTTACTCAATGGACCTGACTTCAAATCCAACCAATGTCATTTACTAGTTATATGACCCTAGATAAGTTATTTAACCTCTGTTTACCTCAGGTTCCTCAACTGTAGAATGATAATAATAACAGCACCTACCTCACAAGGTTGTTAAAAGAAGCAA
Source organism: Monodelphis domestica (assembly GCF_027887165.1). NCBI lineage: Eukaryota > Metazoa > Chordata > Mammalia > Didelphimorphia > Didelphidae > Monodelphis > Monodelphis domestica. Next base: position 237,497,857 of record NC_077227.1, on the reverse strand, counting down.
ATGTAAAACACAGTACCTGGCAGAGTAAACATTATATGAATATTCATTCCCTTCTTCTTCCCTTCCCACTCATTCAAATCCCACCAAAAAGGTATTATCAAGGTTCCAAAAAATCATGTCATGGGGAATATTTCCATCTTGTTTAGGGATATATCTTCAAGGCCAGAATAAATGCCTCAAACTCTGATCTTTCTAAGTTGTCCAAGTGCTCTTGGGCATAGCTTCTATAATATTATTTGAGCAATATATCCCTGCCTGAAAGATTTCTCCCCATGACCTACCACAGGATCAACAATTTTCAGTTAGCTTAAGCCTTTGGCTTAAGGTCTCTGCCCTACCAAAAGACCCATTAAAATGCAAAGGCTTCACTGAGAGATATAACATTAAATATCTGCATTACCTGTGGATGCTTTAGCATGGATTTGATTTATCAGATTAGCCTGCTCCATTCCTCTAGTTAGAGCCTAGGGGAAATAATTGTAAGAGAGATCCTGGTCCTGATAGGACAAGGACTCTTAATATGTGTGTGTGTGTGTGTGTGTGTGTGTGTGTGTGTGTGCCTGCACACTCACAATGGGAGTCTGGTAAAGCCAGGAAAACTAGGAATGAAGACGAAAATGGAAAATATTCCAGGTCTCAGGAATAGCCAGTGAAAATGGTCAGTCAGGAGATGAAGCATCATGTTAAAGGAACAACAATAAGGCCAGTGTAACTGAATCACAAGGGAATGGAAAATAGTGAGGTTTAAGAAGACCAGAAGAGTAGAAATTGGTCATTAAGAAAGCCAGACAAAGGAACTTATATTTGATCCTGGAGGAAATAGGTTCTTAAAAAGAAAAAGATTTCCACCCAGAAAATGCAATTACTATTTTTTTAACCCTTACTTTCCATTTTAGAATTGGTGCAAAGTATCAATTTCAATATAGAAGAGTGGTAAGACTAGACATTTGGGGTTAAGTGACTTGCTCAGGGTAACACAGCTAGGAAGTGTCTGAGGTCTAATTTGAACTGTAACAGTTAAAATTTAGGGAAACTGAGGCAGGTAGAAATTAGTTTCTCCCTGCAAGGAGTAACATCATATTTTTATGAGGTTTATTAAAGCTTGAGAATTTAAGAATATACAAGTAAGAAAAACACATAGGCCAAAAGAGGCCTAGACAACCTCACCTATATTATGAAAGAGACCTGTCTGCTTACAAGCAGAAACAGGAAAGAAAGAGACCCCACCATAGGCGGAGACCCTCTAAATAATAATTTGCTCTCGGCCCAGGTGAGAATTCAGTGCGATTACAAAGCATTCTGGGAATTGAGCAAGGACTTCTGGGGACTGGAGTCCTGGATTCAAGTCTCCATTTTTACAGAACCCAGGACATCCTGTATCCAGGCCTTGCTCATTATTCAATAAGCCCCTAGCTGCCCCAAACCCAATTACTTTTTGACATTTGGGTTCATTACAGAACAATGTATGTATCCAGTCAATAAGGTGATCCATTGAAGATTAAGCTTGATCATATGACTAATACTGTGGCTTTTTATCAGTCAAGAATTATTGAATATGCCCAATAATGTGTGACACTGAAGCTTTTATGAGGAATGATCTCTATAAGTCAATATATTATCTAAATTTGTTCTTATTTTTGTTGGTCTGAGCAGAGGGCATGTAAATAATCAGTACATATTTAGATTCTTAGTGTTGCTGATTTTTTAAAAACATTATCAACTATTTTTGTGCCAACACTTATGAATAATTGGGTAAAATCCAAAAAACATAAAAAGAGACAAGAAAATAAAACTGATAATAACCAATACTGAAAATGAAACCAACATCTATGAACAAAGTTCAAGTATCATATCTAAATAAAAGAAATATAAATATGATAGCCCTCTCTAATATACGTTTACTTCTATTGAAAAAACCAGTAATGTTTCTAGAGAACAGATGATGAAATCTATCTCCTGTATTTCACAGAAAGTCACAGGGACTACAAGAGCAGAATGTTACCTATATTATCAAACCCAGACACTGAATACATTGTTTTTAGTCAACTGTTTGTTCCCTCCCACCCCCTTTGTTACAAAATGGAAAGAGAAATGATGTGCAGTTGGGTCACAAAAGACATGGAAAGGAGTAAAGTTTAAGACTGGGAAAGAAGTCTGCAAAAGTGGGAAAGGGGCCAGACTGTGAAAAACTTTACATACAAAACAGTATTTTTTATTTGATCCTAGAGGAAAGAGGGAGCCAATAGAAGTTAGAGTTATGGGAGGCAGTAGAAGTGGGACATGGTCAGACCTATGCTTTAGGAAAATTATTTTAACAGTGAAAAGGAGGATAGATTGGAGTGGTCAGAGATTTGAGTCAGGGAGACTTGAAATAAGGGTTCTTTCTACAACATCAAACTGCCTGACCTCATTTTTATGGGACTCTCTTCCTCCAGAGTTCCTAACATTGACCTGCCCTCAGAGTCTACCCATAAGGCAACCAAATCAATGTGAGTAGAATACGGTCAGAACTGAAAACCAACTACCAAGAATATAACTAGAACAGTTATTCCAAGTTTACTCCAGAGTACTAGATCTTAAAGAATAGGAAATAAAATTGTAGTAATTATTTTTAAAGATCAGATTAAAGATCAATTTTTTCACTGATCTCTTGAGAGCACAGATTTCTTCACTCATGCAGGGGGAAAAAAAAGGAAAGAAAACTGATTTTAGCACCTAGTTAGTAAGAACAATTAGGAAGCTGCCAAAAAGAAAGCAATGTCCATAACATTCATTGGAGAACCAGTATAGTTCTCAGAACCAGGCACCCAGCCAGTGCCTCTCAAGAGATTTAACTTAGTTTCTTGTATTGTACTCACAATATGGATTAAAAGTGAATTTGAGAAAGTGAGTTTCATGCTGTTTGCTCAACACTTAACTGGTTATGGTTCTACTACTACTGTCACATGGATCCCAGATAAGTGACCATCATCCAGCCTCAACCTAGGGAGTTCCAGGAATGGGGAACTCCAAAATCTGAGTCATTTTGCTTATTAAATTTAAATGTTTTATTTGAGGAATTAATGAAAAGTTTATGTGTGTCTACTGAAAGAGATTTTCATGACAGAAAAATAAAAAAGGTAACCCATAGTCAAATGTCTGTATTTTATTTTCAATTTTTCTATGTCTTGAGTGACTTACTTTTTTCTCTAATTCTATCTAAGACTTAACAGAATTGAAAAATTGAGAATTGTCACTCCTAAGTTTCACAGTGTTTAGAGCACTTGGCTTGGAATCAGGGTTTCAAAATCTAACCTCAGACCCCTACTAGCTGTGTGACCCTGGTCAAATCATTTAAGCCTATTTGCCTTAGTTTCCTCATCTATAAAATGAGATGGAGAAGGAAATGGCAAATGACTCCAGTATCTTGCCTTGAAAACTCCAAATAGCATTACAAAGAATCGAACCCTACTGAAACAACTAAACAACTTATTTGCATCTGACTCCCAAAGTCAGCCAACTTTAGTGCTCCTTTTATTTGTTCCCATTAAGGGATGTATCTGGTAGATGTAATCCAGGGAGTTTACTCTCTCCAGTTCTTGTTTTCTATTTCCTCTAGGGAAATAGCAGGGTCTGGCTGAATCTTACAATTCCTCAGCAGTAAAAAAAAATTGTAGAATCACTAAAATTCCACTCCCTAATGATAATTAAATGCCAGTCATCCTTCTGAACCATCCTACATCCAGGGTATAAATGTCCTTCATGAGGGAGTCATCTGCCAGAGGAGGAATTCATGAGGCCACAAAGAAACAACAACTGAGGAACCCAAGACACAAAGTTTCCAACCAAAGTTTCCCCATGGTTCAGGGAACCATCATTGTCTATTCAGATCACACCAGGGCACAATCAAAGGTAACAAACCTTCAAGAAGAGAGCCCTCATTTAATATCAGTGCTTGGCTGCACTTCATTTTTTTTTCAGCTCCTTTTCACTCTCTCCTCTTATCTGGTGCATTTTATGAGAAATAAAGGGAGTTTTCATTTAAAGGCCTCATTCAGCAACGTGGTATGCCTCACTACCAGGGAGTACAATCGGTCGAAGTAGTTACCCGTCCCATTCTGTCAGCAGTCTGTCAGGTTGGCTTATTCTCAGCTCTCTGGTAATCTGCTTCCTTCAGAGCTGGCAGGTATTTAGAGTAATGGCTAATTATTAATTGCAGCCTTTGAAAGGTCCCTAATTAGGTGTAATATGTGGGGCTGGATAAAGGAAGTCTTTCGGTACAAACTTTGGCAAATTGTTAGAGAATAATTAGAGTAGCACTTCTCCAGTTGCCAGTGTCGTAGGCTCGGGAATACAGGGAAAAGACAAAACTATCATCATTTTCTGAGCTGATTATCTTCTTCCCAGTAAGCATTCTAAGGCTCTTTCATCCCCAAACCTCAAAGCACTTATTATTTCAGCCTCAAAGCATCCAGTCTTTGAGGCATCAGAGACCTGTCTTAGAAATGAGTAAATGGCAGATGAGAGACATTAAATTGCTATAGTTGTCAATTTTGGTTTTAGACTCACAAAATGTATTCAGTATCGAGATATCCAAGAAAATGCAAGGGGAGTTAAAATAATTACCTAAAATAACAAACAGGAAAAGTTAGGAGAGAGCCAAAGTTAGACACCTGTTATAGAAAACAAGACGAAGCTACAAGAGAACATCACCTTATCGAAGGGTCCAAGGAACTCAAAAAGTCAGGAAATGAATGTTAAAAAATTGTCTCTGCATGTAATTTGAGAAAAAGATAAAAATAACAATGAAAAAGGGGTCCAAAGACTTGAAATAGATAAAAGACAAGCCCAGATGGTGAACAAGAATTTCTTCCTGGCCCTTGTTCTCTGCTTCCCATGATTATCTGATGCAGTGAATTAATTCACTCTCCATACTTTGTGGAGGTTTTAATTTTAATTTGCATTAATATCTTGTTTCTTAAATTGGCAAGTAATCTCTCACAACAAAAATTTTAAAAGAACAAAAAGAGAAGAGAAACACTTCAGCAAAAGTAACCAATATTTTGGCTTGCTCTGAGAGTAAATGCAGTGTTCCATGCTCCTATTCCTCCACCTCTGCAAAGGAAAGAAGAAAGAAAAAAAGAAAGAAAGACCTCTTCTCCAGGGGTCAAGTTTAATTTTGCAGATTATACCAGTTTCAGCTGTGAAATTTTTCTTTTGTTATTATTTTTTCCATTTACATTATTGCAATCATATATGTATTTTTTCTGGTTTTGCTTAAGTCATTCTGTATCAGTTCATGTATTTCTCCATGATTCTCTGATTTCTCCATATTCATCATTTCTTACAAGTCTACAATGCTCCATTATATTTTGTCAAATGTTTTTAATATCTCCAAGTGTTATAGCTAGCATGCTTACATCTTAAGTGAATCCTTCTGAAGACAATCTATTAGGTCAAATAGCTAGCACTTAAAGTTTGCAAAGTGCTTCACAAATAGTATCTTTTGGTGCAGGCTGATGTATAATTTTTCATTTTATTTTTCTTGCTTCTTTGCAAAATGGCTAATATAGAAATGTTTTGCATGATTTCACGTGTATATTTGACATCATATTGCTTACCTTCACAATGGGTAGAGGAGGTACTAGAGGGAGTGACAGAATTTAGAACTCATTTTCAAATGAATGTTGAAAATAAATAACAATTTTAAAAGCAAATCTTTCATAGTAGACTCACAACAACCCTAAAAGTGGTTACTATTATATCCCCATTTTATAGAGGAGGTGAATGAGGTTGAAAAAGGTTAAGTGATTTAATCTGTGTGACTCCCACGGTAATTAAATGTCTGAGGTTCATTTTGAACTCAGGTCTTTTCCCCATTTCAGAACCAGTGCTCCATCCACTATGCCACAAATTGAATCTAATAATGGGACTTTCCAGTAGATAGTAGGGCAGATATTATTGAGCAACTGAACTTCTAGGACCCCTCACTCTACCCCGTTTAGGTGGAATACTTCAATTGCACAGTGACTAATATCCAAGTAAACTATCTATATATAACATGTCTCTTCTCTACAAGTTCAGTAACTCTGTTGAAAATAAAATAAAAAGAAAAGAAAGTCTGGTATGACTAGCTCTTTTTTTTTAACCTTACCTTCTTTCTTAGAATCAATACTAGTGCCAAGGCAGAACAGTAAGGACTAGACAATTGGGATTAAGTGACTTGCCCAGGGTTATAGCTAGAAAGTATCTGAGGCCAGATTTGAACCAGGACCTCCCAGCTCTAAGCCTGGTGCTCTATCAACTGAGACACCTAGCCACCCATGCTGAAGCCATGGCAGACCTTCTTTGCTGGATGTTCATGGTCTCTTTAATATTCTCTTCTAAAATTGTGTTAGGAATTGGAGTCAAACATACTGGTCTATAACTTACAAACTGTTTATTTTCCACCCTTTTTTAAAAATTAAGATGATTGCCTTTTTCCAATCATGCAGAACTTCCCTCATTTTTAAATTCCACTGAGGGTGACTCAACAATCTTGTCAATTAGTTTATATAGTACCCAAGAAGGTAGTTCATCTGGGGCAGGTGAACTAAATGAATTATTCAAGTATAGCTTACTATTTTATTTATATGAGTACTAACTCTATTAGTCTTATTTTTGTCTTATCCTTTCCAGTCCAGATTCTTATTTTTAAATTGAAGGTAAAAAACAATTAAGCAATTCTATGCCCTTTCTGCTGCTTTGATTGTTCAATACATTCAAAACCAGCAATTATTGTTTGATACTCCTCTTTCCCTCAAAGTAACTATAAACAAGTCCTTTCTATTGTCCTTAGTTTTACTTCACCAACTTCATTTAGCTCATTCTGAGCTTTAGCAATCTTTATTTACCTATTTGGAGAAAGGACCCAGATCAGCATGCCTCACTCTCTTTGCTCACATCCTCCAGCTACCTCATCTCTCTATCTCTGTGGCTCCCTATTCCCTTTGGTTAGTCATTCCCAGATCTCCAATTTTAAGAAAAGGTCCAGACTAGCCATCTTCATTCTCTAAACTTCACCACCATGCCTCAACTGACTTTTTTCCTCTACAACTGAAGCCTCTTTTCCCTTTGGTGAGCTACTCCTATAACTTCTATTTTGAGGAAGGGCTCAGATCAGTCATACTTCTGTTCCAGACTTTGCCAGCATGTGTGGGTATCATCCCTCCTCTCACCCATCCCCATCCTTTCAGCTCCCTTTTATTGGTTCACTTCCCTCTTAGAATGCCAGCTCTTTGGGGCCACAAGCTATCTTTTTTTTTTTTCTTTAACCTAGTGTTTAGCACAGTCTCTGTCATATAATAGGTACAGTACTTAATAAATGCTTGTTGACTTGCTTGTTAACTGATAGAATTTTGACAGAACCATAACACACTCTTGCATTCATCCTCTGTTATCCACCCTTGCTTATATCTTCTGCATATATCTCTTTTATCTAAGTTGAATGATTCATTGACTGTATGTATCCACACTGAACTATTCAGATAATTCTTATTTTTTTCCTTCTCACTGGAATTGTTTGCCTTTGTCACTTCAAATTTTAATTCTTCAGTTTTGCATTCCTCTTGGGCTAACTTCCCCTTTAGTTCATGAACAAAAAGAAGAGTTCAGGTCCTCTGAACCCTTTGAAATGTGCTTCCTGTTTTTGCTTTTCCATCCATATCCACCACCTATTAAAATGAACTGATGTTTAATAAATACTTGTTGAGGATCAGCTAGATGAGTCACAGTGGATAGAGAGCCAAGCCTGGAGATGGGAGGTCCTTGGTTCAAATCTGGCCTCAGATACTTCCTAACTGTGTGACCCTGGACAAGTCACTTAGCCCCAATTGTCTAGACATTACTATTCTTCTTTCCCAGAAATGATAGTATTGATTCTAAGACTACAGATAAGAGGTTCTTTAAAAATAAATAAATAGCAGGCAGCTACTTGGAACAGTGGATTAAGAGCCTGGCCTAGAGGCAGAAGGTCTTAGGTTCAAATCTGATCTCAGATACCTCCCAGCTGTCTGACCCTGAGCAAGTAACTTAATCCCCATTGCTTAGCCCTTATTGATTCTAAGACAGAAGGTAAGGGTTTAAAAAATAATAATTAATTTAAAATAATTAATAAATAAACAGATGCTTATTGATGGACTTAGAGTTATCATTAAATTATGCCCACCTCTCTCATCCTTCTCTATCATATCTCTAAGAGGCAGTGGGCAGTTTCCTGCAAGGTTTGAAATTTTTCATCCAAACAAGTATTTTCTTCCTTGAGAATCAGTTCCAAAATAAAAATTTTACCTTTTAAAGGATAAAAATTATCACTAATGTAAGGCTAGAAGTCATTAACTATTCTGTTTTTGGCAGAGAAAAAGAGAATTCCATTTAGTATCAGGATAATTCAACTTATTGCTATTATATGATGTCTCTGCTCCAGGCCTGTAATCTGCCCAAACCCCTCATTTATTTTATTTTAATGCCCAGGTTTTCTTCAATATAGTTCAATAACACAATCACTTCTGTTTCTCCCTCCACTGACCTTCACCCAAATGATTTCCAACATGCTTTGTCCGTCTGAATCTTTGATTTCCTCATTCAAAACTCTCCCCTCTTCTTTGGCTCCTTGAATTAAGACCTTTAACTTATTTTATTTACTTCCTAAACTTTGTGTATTTCTGTATGAATATTTAAGGTTTTAATTTCCTTTGATTTTTTTCTCTCATAAATTTTAGCATATCTCAACTGCTTTTTTCTTTTTCTTTTTTTTAAATCATGATGTCTTTGATATACATGTAAACTGTGGCTTGAACCCCTTTTCTTGGGTCTCTCATTTTTTTAACTTTTAAAATATTTTTTCATGGTTTCATATTTAATTTTCTTTCCCTCCCCTCTACCCTCCCCCATCCCAGATCCAATAAGCACTTCTACTAGATTATACAAATGTTACCACTTATACCTATTTCCATATTATTCATTTTTATAATAGAGCAATCTTTTAAAACCAAAACCCCAAATCATATATCCATATAAACAAATGATAAGTAATTTGTTTTTATTCTGTGCTTCTACTCCCACAGTTCTTTCTCTCCATGTGGATAGCATTCCTTCTCATAAATCCCTTGGGATTATCTTGTATTAGCAAAGTCCATTACATTGTATTGTTCCACAATGTTTCACTTTCTGTGTATAATATTCTCTTGGTTCTGTTCATTTCACTCTGCATCAATTCCTGGAGATTCTTCCAGTTCACATAGAATTCTTTACAGCATAGTAGTATTCCATCACCATCATATACAACAATTTGTTTAGCCATTCCCCAATTGAGGGACACCCCTCATTTTCCAGATTTTTGCCATTGCAAAGAGGGTGGCTATCAATATTTTTGTACAATCATTTTTAATTATTATCTCTTTAGGGTACACACCTAGTAGTGGTATTGCTGGATCAAAGTGTATGCATTCTTTTATAGTCCTTTGGACATTGTTCTAAATTGCTTTCCAGAATAGTTGGATCAATTCACTACTCCACCAGAAATGCTTTAGTGTTCCAATTTTGCCACAACTCCTCTAACATTTATTATTTTCGTTTACTGTCATATTGGCCAATCTGCTAGATGTGAGTTGTTACCTCAGCATTGTTTTGATTTGCATTTCTCTAATTATGAGCAGTTTAGAACATTTTTTCATGTGCTTATTGATAGTTTTGATTTCTTTATCTGAAAATTGCCTATTCATGTCCCTTGACCATTTATCAACTGGGGAATGGCTGGATTTTTTGTATAATTGACTTAGCTCCTTATAAAATTGAGAAATTAGACCTTTGTCAGAGATTTTTTCAGCTGCTCTTTTTCTACCTTTTTTGTATCTACTATCTATAATATCCAGAGTGGTGGATGTATAGAAGTGTTTTTCTTTGTTCCCCATTCTTTTATTTTAAATACATTTTATTAGATTTGCAAGATGCTAAATTAACTAAATTCTTACTAGCTTTTGCTTCACATACTCCAAGATTGACCAGGGTGCTATCACTTCTTGAGTAATGGTCCAGGAAATCCAAATTCCACCTTCAAACACCATCTTATTAGACAGTTGTTCACTTCTCAAATAATGTCTTTTCTTCTGCATCTCTTGCCTTCAATAGAAAGCAGCAATGAAAATACCAATTATGTTCTTCATTTCATGGTTTTCATTTTCTTGGTTGAGACTTAATAATTTAGGGCATACCTTTCTAGATTCTATCAGTATCTGTCATATACTCACTCAACAAAACTGGGTTTAATGATGCATTTGAACAAGTTAGTGGTGGTTCTCTATATGGCCTTATGTAAACAAACAAGAGCTGCTTCAGTCACCTGAGAAAGGAGTCATCAACCATCAATTATTTTCTCTTCCTCATCTAATACTTCTTGGATAAGCTTTAGCCTAAGAACACCAACAAATAGAGCAATTGTGTTATCCTTGCAGTCCAAGCATCTGATTCTCCCTCAGTACATCCAGTTCCCTTCTCTTCAGGAAAAGACTCAACTTTGTCTTTGGTCATTGTTTTTTAGTTCTGTATGTTCAGCAGGTCTTCTTCTTTTTCATTTCTGTGGCATAAATTAAGTTTCTCATCAGGTCTTTTTTTCTTAACTCCTTCCCTTCTGCCCCTGAATTGAACCTCTTTTTCCTGGGTTGTTATGGGAACATTTCATTATCCCCAATAACCAGGAGGATAGAAAGATATTCCTTAAGTCCCTTACCTTTTCTTTTAAGAAAGAGACCAGCCTGTACTTTGATCTTATTCCCCCTGTAGGGAATAATATGCTCTAATACTTTTTTTCCCTTTTTACAAAAGGGTATTAAAAAGAAAGAACTTAAAAACAAATGGACCAGGAATTTTCCCTAGAAAGTCTTTCAATTTCACACACAGCAAATTTCTACACCACCAGCCTATTATGAATGCTTTCTTAGGTCTCCTTATACATATTTATTATATTCTTCTATAGCTATGTTATCACTTAATATGACACCTACCCTCTGAAGTCACATCTTCTCTCTCAAGTTCTATTTTAAAAGGGTAAAATATTTTAATCATAAATCCTTATATAATTTCAAGAATATCTTCTACCTGAGTACGATATAGAAGTAACCAAAAGCTGGCCAGGGAATTGTAAAGTAGGATTCTAATTATTTTATAGGTGTTCTCCTTTGTATAAAATTAACCTCTTTCCACATCTTTTGACTACATATGAATGAGTTTTAAAATACTCTTTTCCTATACACAGATAACAAAACTGTAGAATCCACTAGGTAAGTACTATAGTGCCATTGCCTTAAGCAATGTTCAGTTATCTACCTGAAAGGAAAGAAGAAAAAAGGGCAAAGAATAATTATCAAATATACCATCTGGAGCTGAATGATCACACTGGAAAGACCTGAATTTGACATTAACTACAAAGCCGTCCCTGAAAGAGTAGATGATGCTCAGTGGCCATTTAAACTTAAATAAATGGTGCCAGACAAAAGAGCTAATGTAACCTGACTACTACTAATAATAATGAGTTTTCATTTTTAAGTTTATTACAGAAGGTGACTGGTAGATTATTTCTAATTCTCCAATGGATCTATAATTTGGTCAACATGGGCTGCACTCCAACAATGCAGATAGCAACTCATCCAAGTCTACCCATATTGTGTGAGTCCCATTCATATCTTCCTGTAAGTATGCCATGGAGGAAGCCCCAATGTGCTTGCTGTCTTCTTTGCTTTCTCTTAACATTGTAAAGTTTCAAATAGAATATAAAAGCTATGTAGATACACAATTATGTCTATTCTCACCATAAGACCAGTCCATCTTCTTGTTCAAGCATCCCTTTTTATACCGTCTTTTACTGTTTCTGCTTCATAATTTTGATTAGTGGGACTACAGAAGCAGACAGGTATCTGTATTTGAGACCACCATTTCCCAATCCCTGATCTAAACCATCACCTCTCTGTCAAGCAGTAGGCAACATTCTAAATCACTGGTTCTCTAAAATCATAGTTGATCTTTAACACTAATGGGAGTTCTTTAGTCTTTCAAAGTTGTTCATTCTTAGTCATTTTTGTAGTATAAGTTGTTCTCCTGCTTCTGCTCATATCACTCTAGTTCAGAATGAGGCTCAAGTGATATGTTTCCCCAATAGATTATTTAGGTAGATTCCTACTTGTACTCCCTTATTATATAATGTGCTCTCTTTGCTTAATTTTCTTCCCTAATGTATCCTTTTCCCTCTCCTTAAACTTTCTCTGTTTTAATGCAATCACAACATAACAAAAATCTTTCCCCAATCTTTCTTGTTTGACTGTTTCTACTACCCCTGCTGACATTAGGGTACTTAGGAGATGTTTTTATCATTCTCCTCCTCTTCATTAGAATGAAAACACTTAATCATTATAAAGTCTTTCCCAATTATTTATTTATATTTACCTTTGCACCTTTTTCTTTACTGCTATGTTTGTATTTCAAATTCTCAAGTCTAGTTGTTTTTAAACAGGAATGCTTTGGAAGTCCTTTATTTCATGAAAGACCTATATTTTCCCATATTCAATTTTTCTTGGTAAATTATTCTTGATCCTAAGTCTAATTTTTGTCTTTTGAAATATCATAGTTCATATTTGCTGCTCCTTTATATTGTTATCTGCCAAAACTTGTGAGATACTGACTGATTCCTTGGTACCTGGATTTTTTTTTTCTTTCTGGCTCCTTTTATTATATTTTTTTCTTTGACCTGGAATCTTCAGCTCTCTAGTCCTTGGAGTTTTCATTTTTAAGTTCATTACAGAAGGTGACTGGTAGATTATTTCTAATTTCAATTAATCTCTGGGGGTGGAACCAGGATGGCAGAGTAGGTACAAGGACCTACCTAATCTCTACCAAATTACCCTCCAAACAACTTTAATGCAATAACTCTAAATGAATTGAAGAGTAGCAGGACCCACAAAAGGACAAAGTGAAACAATTTTTCAACCCAACATAACTTTAAAAGTCAGCTCAAAAGGGTTATTATCACACCTTTGTTAGCACACATGAGGTACAAATGGAGCACAGACAAGTGAGTCAAGGCAGAACCCACCTCAGCAATCCAAACCAAAATATTTCCAAAATAAACCATTCATTTCTTTTTTTTTTTTTAAAGAAGCTTTTAAACATTCATTATTCTCTCTCTTTCATGTCCCTTTGAAAAAAATGAAAGAAAATAGGAAACTTTTATATCACTTAACCCTCTGGTTCTAAGAGTTTGAGGCCATTTTTTTTCCAGATAGGCAAGAGTTCTTCTGTAAGCCATATCTAAGACCACAGCCCCTTGTGAGGACCCTCCTTCACCATTTTCCTGGGTATGGAATTGAATCTGTGATCCTGTTCTCTGGGCAGCCTTGTGTTCAGGACACTAGGTACTGAGTTCATGCTACCTGTACTGAGCTTCTGACCTATATGGGCTAATCCATGAACCGAGTGTTCCAGTTTTGCAGGTCAAGTTGGAGTTCTGGCTGCTGAATTCGATCTCTTCCCTCTCCCTCCATTCACACAGGAATGTGTACAGGATCTTCTCTATGAGTACTAAAGCTGCTAGCCTTGCTTGAAGCTCTGTGAAAGTATATACATAAGTTAATAGTTATTGCTGGTCACTCAACCACTTTCTTTTGGTAATAAAAAAATCTGAGATATTTTTCATATCTTTGACATTTCCTCTCCCCCTCCACAATCTTCAACGTATTTTGAGACTTGATCTTTTAATAACTTTAGAATTTCATCACTGCCACCAAAAGATGAACTCTTTCTGTATATAGCTGATATAGTCAAGGTATTTATTCAAATCTTTTTTTCTTTTAATTTTGCTCCTCTATAAAAATATCTGGATTTGTGATATTAGAATCCAATAAGACAGTCTACTCTCTTCCATGGTGAAAAGATTTTGGCATTAAAATATTTTTAGAATTTTCTGTCTTTGACTACTTGTATTTTTCCTGACATTTCATTCTTAAATATCCAGGACAGTTTTGCTTCTCTAATATATTGTCTTTTTAAGTTTGTTGCTGAGTTTAGTCTCTGCTCATAGTTCTAAGTGAAACTTTAGCTCTCAGAAATAGTTAATGGGAGTTAGTATTAAAGTTCTAAGATAAATGACTACTGAGTTTTGATGGTGATAATTTTATACATCAGAGAGATCAAGACATCAGAACTGTTGCATGATTAGAGAATAGATATGATTTATCTGAGTATAGTCTGAATTTAGATAAGAAAAGACAGGTGAAAGGATAGATTTTAGAACTGAATCAGGTAAGCTTCAAGCTAGAAATGATGTATTCTGCAATAGTTTTTGAGAAATCTAATTGAGTGGAACATATTGGAAGCAGAGAATCATAGAAGTCACTCAGTGTATCGACTAGTTTGGCTGAGACATCATGCATGCCCAGAAAGGTGTTTCTCAAGCACATGTACATCAACTCAGCTTAACAGTGAACATTTATTATCAACATAGAAGTTAAATTAATCAAAAAACTTTGACAAACAATTCCTGGAACAGAAAGAAGACACCATAGTTACGATTCTATTGTTGTGACTGAACATATGAGTTTTGCCTACTCATGCTCATGTTCCTGTCCGACAGGTTTCTGTTTATGCCCACTTCCCCCTAGAGATACGAAGCACATCGATAGTAATGTGTAAACTAGATTAAATATAGCTTCTAATGTATTATTTATGAATTTGCTTCAATATAGGAAAATCACAAATTATTTCTTTTTTTAACTTAAGAGTTAAGTAAATGATTACATCATTATTATGGATAATTGCTTGTATAAATAGAAATACTTCAGTGTAGACTCAAAAAAGTTTTGGTGATAAATACTGGGAATATATTATTTCCCCTCAACAGGATTACTGTAGGATGTTAAGAAAATTTCAGTATAACCAATGATTGTAGTCCTTCTCTGTGAACCTATTCCTGCTAGAGTAAAGGGTAGAGTGAGTGAGCCAGCCCAAAGATGGAATAGGTGTTTCAATGTCCAGGTGAGAGGAATAAAGTGCCACAGCATGGGTGGCCACCACGTATAATAATAAGGTTAATCTAGGTCTTTTGATGAACATTCTTTAAATTGATTTTAATCTTTGTGGCTTCTTTGACTTATGAGGTAAAAATAATAATATTTTTCTATACTATATAATATTTGAAATATGCAAAATGTAATATTTAAACAGATATAGCTGAAAGACCTCACCATCCACAAGGAGTTTGTCTTCAACCTAAACTCTACACTGGATCTCCTCCATCACAGCATTGAGTATACATTTGCCATGTATACATTTTAGTGTTTTATGCCTCACCTGATTATTTTAAAGTATCATTGAACATTGAATTATGTCTGTTGCCCTATAAGATATTTTATTTGCCCAACTACTTTTTGTTAATTAAAAGAAGTACAGTGGGATTTTATATTCTCAACATTTTTAAATTAATTATGAAATGGTAAAGATTTGGTCTATTGTTGAATATCTGTATGTTAAATATGAATTGTCAAATATGCTAAAGCCGAATTGTTTCACTACTAATATCACACAAATATTCCTTTAATTTGTGTATAGATAACCCACAAAGATTTTGTATGAATGAAAGAAATATTGTATAATTAAGTTGTTATTAATGTTGTCTCAGTCACCAATTTTTGTATCAATAAAGCATTTGGGTATATTCTATTACTTCTGGTACCTTATATACGTGTACCTCAATGCCCTCACAGTTGTATTGTGTCCAGCATAGGTCTTTTCTTTATACATTTGACCCAATCCCATTGATTTTCCAGTGTTTATTTTCTTTATTGCCATTTATGTTCTTCCAAAGTACATCTAGTACTATAATTTTAGGATACAGATACAGTGATTCTACTGTACTTAATAGAGAAAGTAGTTTGTTATCATTTGATTTTTGCAAATCTTTTCCATTTTTCTTTTGTTTGTAGTGTCCCTTCCATTTTAATCTTTAAACTGGGTAAGTCTTTGCTTAGTTGGATATCTTACCAACTTTACAGTAAATGGTTTTTACTCTCCAGTGCTTCTCTTTTCTTTTTGGTATGATATTGCTCATACCTGTTCATCATGATTTTTTCATAACTTATTTTGCTAACCAAAGAGTTTCTTTGGTCTCCTTGTAGTGGCAACTAATTTTTATTCTTAAATTTATGGATAAAATTTAAATAGTGTCAACATAACTTCTATTATCCATTTCCTAGTTTTTATTTTCAATTATTTGTTTAGAGATTGTTTTTTAGTTGTATGCCTTGTATTTTTCTCATTATTATTTATTCCTTTAAAAAATAATTCTAGGGAGTAGCCAGGTGACTCAGTGGATTGAGTCAGGCACAGAGATGGGAGGTCCTGGGTTCAAATATGGCCTCAGATACTTCCTAGCTGTGTGACCCTAGGCAAGTCATTTAACCCCCATTTAATCACTCTTCTGTCTTGGAACCAATACATAACATTGATTACAAGATTGGAGGTGAGAATTTTTAAAATAATTAATTATCATAATCTCTACTCTGATAAAAGTCTCTACTCAGATGACATAGTCAATAAGAATTTTTCCTTTCTTAAAAAACAAAAACATGTAGGAAATATTTTCATCCTTTTTGTTATTTTTCTTTTTTTCTTTCTTCCTTCCTTTTTTAGTTATTTTTCATTTGCAGAACCAATTCCTTTTTCACAGAAAGCGTTCATGATATAGCAGCTTTATTTTGTTTTGTAATCTAAAAGTCTTTGTTCTCTCTTATTCCTTCCTCTGAATCATATTTTCCCATATATTTCTCCTCATTCTTTTCATTTTCTAACCATGTATTAAAGTCACCAGTCAATAAACAATTTATGAAAAAGTCAATTACTGTGCTAAGTGCAAGTAATAAAAGAAAGATAAAAGATAGTCCCCTGCTCCCAAGGAGTCTAGTAGGGAAGAGAAAAATACAAACTATGTATAAAAAACCTATATATAAGAAAAATGGAACATAATCAACAGCAAAAAAAAAGCCATTAAAATAAGAAAAAATCAAGAGAGACTTCCTATAGAAAGTGAAATTTTAGCTGGGGCTTTATATAATGGGGGAAAACCAAAAGGCAAAAATTAGAAGAGGGAATATTTCAGACTTGAGAGACTCCAAGTATCAGAGTGTTAGGTTGATTTAATTTGGAGGATCTTATCAATTTCTTTAATACTTCATCCTTAGCAACCATTATTGGTGCACAAGCTGCAAATAATCTCAATGTGGCCTTTTTTGCAAATTCTTTTCTTTAATACTGCAATACATAATGACTAAACCTCTTATGAAATGTTTCTTTTTCCTTCCAGTAGGAGTACAATAAAACCCATTTATTGGAGGACTTGTTAAGATTAGGAATCTGTTTAAATAAGTCCAACTGAAGTAGTTTTAATTGCATGCAACATTTTTCTCATTTTTATTTTTCTCAGTTTATATTTTGTAAAAATGGAGATTTTAACTCTGGACTCCAAACCCCAGAAGTTCTTGCTCACTTCCCAAAATGCCTTGTAACCTCACCTGGGCTGAGAGGGAGAGGGGGTATTTAACCTGGTTGTAAAGACTTCTGGCTCTCTTCTTTTTCCTGTTGCCACTTCTAAGCAGACGCATCTCTTTTCATAATGTAGTTGAGGTTGTCTAGGCCTCTTTGGACCTAGACACGTGCTTTCTTACTCTGTATTTTATTTAATCCTTAACCTTTAATAAACCTCTAAAAATATAATACTCCTTGCAGAGAGAAACTAATTTCTACCTGCCTCAGTTTCCCTCTAATTTTAATCTTTACAATTTCTTTACCTGAGACTATAAGAAAAGTACATTTTCCAGCAAGAGGAAATTATAGGGTAGTTTTCACAGGAAGAAATCCAAGCAACCAGTAGCAATATGGAAAAAATGCTCCAAATCATTAATAATTAGAAAATTATAAACACAGATGCATTGATGTTCCACCTTATAGCCATCAAATTGAAAAAAAAAAGATGACAAAAAAAGAAAACTTTAAATGTTGGGAGAGACTACAGAAAAACAGACTCTTGCATTGTTGGTGAAGTTGTAAATCAGTCTAGTCATTATGGACAGCAATTTGAAATGAATGCCCCATTATTAAATGGTACCTGCCCTTTGACCCAACTATACTACTACTAGACCTATAGCCCAAAAGAATAAAAGAAAAAGGGAAAGGATCTATATATACAAAAGAATATTTAGCAACTCTTTTTTGTAGTAGCTAAAAATTGGAAATGAAGGTGGTCTCTATTGGGGAATGGTTAAATATTTCTTAACTTTTACTTTCTGTATTAGTAACATCTCTAAAATAGAAGGGCAAGTGAAAAGAAAACAGTGAAAAATAACTTGTCCCAGATGACACAGCCAGAAAGAATGTCTCTTAAAATATGAATGTATTGAAGTATTAATGTGACATAAGTAATGAATAGTTTCAGAGAAAACTAGGAAGAACCCTGTGATCTGATGCAGAATAAAGTAATGAAAACTAGGAGAAAAATTTTTTTTTTCACAACAGCATTATAGGAGTGGGGAAACTTTGAAATGCTTTAGAGCTCAAATGCAACAATAAACCAAGAGTCTAAGGACTGAATATGAATCATGACATTTCTGGTAAGAATGTGTTTTGTTTTGTTATTAATTGTTCATTTGGGGGTAGACAGAAGAGAATAATAAATTATTTTTATAATAGATTAAGTATAAAAAATACTGTCATTCTTGAATCAATAGAGCCTACCTCATAATAAGAACCTAATAATGCTTTATCAATCTATTTATTTGACTCTTTGTCTCCTAATTAGAGAAGTGGAAATGTTTCTAGTTAGCGTGCTACCAGAATCTAACCTTTTAGTAAGAGAAGAGAGACTTCCTGGGCAGAGTTACATTACGATGTTTCCTTGTAAATGACTACCCCCAAGTTTTAAATTTGACTTGCTAGAAGAAGAAATGGTATTTCTGAGCATTTTTCCTTTTAGAGAAGATCGCCTATTTGTTTTTCCCCCCCATCCAAATATAGAGGATTAGGAAGGGACTAAAATCACAAATGAGGATATGAACTTTTCCTCCAGTGCTCCTGAGTTATTCAGAAAGTATAGGACCTATGGGAAGCAGAATAACTGTCCAGAAGCCCTCAAGTGTTTTTTGACTCTTAGAGACAATTCAGGCTACACAGGGCAGGATAATTTCAAGGTCAATACAAACCACTGAACTGAAAACATATTAAGAACTGAGTGTATAAGTTCAACCTACCAGAGAACTTGTGGACTGATATGTGTGTGTGTGCATGTTGTATTTGTTTATATCCTATAAGTGCTATGAATTTTCTGCAGGATGAAATAATGACTTTCCTATTTCTAAATGCACATGGATATGTGCTTTTGTTAACTTAAGTACCTGAATAAGAGCTGTGAATTTTATTATCTACATTTGTGAATACCTAGATATGACATGTATGTCATCTATATGTAAAAAATTTCTACATGATGGCAATAATGGGTCAAAGAGAGACCGTAATCTTTTTTAGGGTAATGTCTAATATAACTGAACATAGTCTATGTGAAAAGGAGGCCATAGGTTACATAGACCCAGACTGGGAGTCAAGAGATATGATTTGCATACTCCTCAAAATTAATTTTTCTCCTATTGTCTTCAGCATATCACTTCTTAAATTAAATTATCTATAAAGTATTTTCCATTTCTAATAATCTTCTGATTTTATGATATTATTCTAAGGAAGAGTATTTCCTATTTTAGATAGTTCCTATATTGACCCAGATATGCCAACATTTAGTAAGTTTGATTTGAGAAGCTATAGGAGTGGAGAGAGGAGGATGGATATTGTCAAAGAAATGCTGAAATTGTTTGATAGGGTAAGAACAGCAGATCAGTAGGGTAAAGTAAACTAGAAAGAGATAAAAGGGAATGAGTTCGTGTATTCTGGTTAAAATAAGTTTATACTACAAACTTAGAAAATACATTTGAAAGATAGTTATATAAATTTTAAAATATTGGTATGTTTAGTTGATTTTGATTAAGTTGTTTATGTAAACTACTGTTCAATGACAGAAATTATCATTTTTAATACTAGCTTTAAGGTCATCCATAGAATGAAGTTTTGGTGACCATATGACAATTTTGATGTAATTCCACAAGAAAAAAATCAAGTGGAGATAGATAAACTGACCAAAGTATCCTAACAAGATGACCTCCTCAATCAGTCCCCCAATCTGAGAGAGTATCATCCAGAAACTGCTACCCATATAATGTATAATGGCATTTATATCTATTATAAATTGAAAATGTATTCCTTAAACCATATAAGTGTTAAAGAAATTTAATTAGTTAAACTTTCAAATTATGTTTTTGTAAGTTTGTAGTCCTCGTACTTCTCAAGTTATTAGAACTCATAACTTCACTGACTTTTGGGATACTATATTCCAAAACTCTATGCAACAGTATAATTCATATCTTAGCCACTTGGTTTGGATTGTCTACAATATACTTGGTCCTTCATTTATTTTTCATTTCTTTCACTATCTCATATAAGTGTGATTACCTCACTATTCCCATAGGTGTGGAGGGGTGGTGAAACTATTCCACGGATAAATGGTATAACTAGTATTATTATGTGGAAGTCTCAAATCCATATTTTTCTTCCTTTCCTTTCCAGATTCATCATTTCCATTTCTAATCCTTTATGCAGTATGAAGTAATTGTTCCTTTTTGAGGGTTTACACCTGTCAGATGTTTTTTGGCTAACTCTCCCTGCAGCCTTTCATCTTTACTTAGTCCTCTTTTCATAAATCAGACTTGCTGCCCTTGTGACCACTCTTATTGCTTTTATGCTCAAGTTCTTCAATTTGTCTAAATCTTCCCCAAACTTTGACATCTTCCTTCAGACATGATCTCACCAGACTTTAAGGGAAGCACTATTACCTTGCTTTTTTTTTTTGTGAACTCTCTTCTAACAGAGACTTAAGGCAATTATCTGGTTTAAGTGGGGGCCAGGGAGATGGAGGAAAGGGCAGGCTAGAGGAAAGACATGCTTTCCTCTGAATTATCTAGAAAGCAATTGTGGAAGAACTCAGACTATCTAAGAGCCTCCATTCTCCCATAAAACTCATTGGGTAAGGACTTTAGAATGGTATAATGAAATTGAAACGTAAGACAATCTTTTGGAGGCAATTATCTGGTTTAAGTGGGGGGGGCAGAGGGATGGAGGAGAGGTCAGGCTGGAGGAAAGACATGTTTTCCTCTGAATTATTTGGAAAGCAATTGCGGAAGAACTCATACTATCAAATAGCCTCTATTCTCCCATGAAACTCAAAGGTAAAGATTTTAGCATGGTATAATGAAATTGAAATGAAACTCAGGAATCATGGCTCCATAATCTGGGGAAAATCCATTTGCCTCTCTGACCTTCAGTTTACCTGCCTACAAAAAGAGGAGCTTTTACTAAATGGTCTTTAAAGGTCCTTCCTAATTCTAACATTCTGTAGTTTAGGGGGTAAAAACAACAATAATTATAATAAATGATAATAATAGTAATGCCACTTCCATTACCTCAAACTGTTACTTTGAGGATTAAATTAATGTCTACTTGGAGAATATTTTGTAGCCATAACATGATAGGGAAATATGAGATGCTATTACGGTTGTTTCAGAGACAACCCATACTGAATTTGCTATCCATAGCACCCCTATATGTCCAGAGTTTTACCTGTTTTTAATGCATATTTGTTTCTACTTTTCCTTTCTCCTCTAGTTTGCATTTTTCCCAGAATGAACCTCATTTTGCAGTTTATTACCCATATATTGAACCTGTCTATATCTCTTGAAGTAAACGCTATCTATCATTCTTATTGGCCGCCCAAGTTTGTGTAATTTGCAAATTTCATTAACATTCCCTTTACTCCCTCTTCTAAACCATTAATAATATTGTTGCCTATGATCAGGCATAATACCAATTTTTCTGTCACCCCTACTAATCAACTACCCCTAGCTAGATATAGAACAATTTATCATTGCTCCTTGTTTATAGAACCACTGGAAATTATCAATCCGCATGACAGTGTTCATGTGCAAGGCAATTCCAATTAATTTCATAAGTAAAATTTCTAGACCTGGGATCAAATGTGTCTCCCAAATCAAGATGCATTACTGAGGCTTTGTTACTCTCATATATGAATTTCAAATAGGTTTTAGATCAGAGTGGCATGTTTTATTCCTTGAAAAACCTATGTTTTCCCTGCTCACCTCTGATTTCATTACTTCTATGATGTCTAAGAATGGTTTGTTTTTGTTTCTTTTATGTAAGGTTTAACTTCCCACAGAGCTACCTCGAGGAACAAGTCTTTCCAATGAAAAGATTGGTGTACATTTGGGTTATTTTCTGGAATTTTTATTAGATCTGTGGTTTTGTCAGTTTGAGAAATCACTCCCTGGAGGTCAGAGCATACCTTCTCAATAGGATGAATAGAAGATAAAGCCTGGAGCCTTCTACCTTATGCACCTTGAGGTCTTATAAGTGACTTGCCATGGGCCATATACCTGAACAAGTGTCAGGGTCAGAATTTGAACCCAGGTCTCCCTGCACTAATTTATCTCCTATGTTGCAGTGAATTTTTATTCCTAAGTATATTCAGATATTTTGAAAGTTAATAGCTATGACAGTGAGTCAACTGATCTGGAAAGGCTTCATGTAGAAGGTAAATTAAGACACAATTAGTTTTCCTTATATTTGATGGGAAACTTTTATTGACTTATAAATCAGCATATTCAATTGTTAAAAGTGCTACTCATCTATTTACATGTTGTATAACCCATTAGAATGTGAGTGACTTTAGATTAAATTGCTTGCCAGCTCCCAGACAGGGAAGGGAAGAAGGAAGGGAGACAATTTAGATTATATAATGTTGGAAAATTCATGTGGAAATTTATGAAAATATTTTTAAATAAAATAAAATAAAACATATGGAAACCAAAAAAGAATGTGAGTGGCTTAAAGACAATGTTCTGTGTTGGTCTTATTTTTGTTTTCTTGGGGTCATTTTTGTTTGTTTCAGCCTATGAGTCAATAAAATTTAGCAAAGTGCCTTGCATCATAGGTGCTTAAAAATATTTGTTAACTTGCAAAAAAAAATAATTTATAGGAGAAGGAGGTTAGAAGGAGTCTTACTCAGCAAAATTTTAGAAAGTGTCTTCATCATCACCATCTCTGATATTACTAACTATACTAATTGTTAATATTCAAAATTAGATTCATTTGGGGGGGGGAAGAACCTTAGAAAGAAAAAGAAAAGAAGAAAAATGTTTTAAAAAGTAAAACCCTGAATACATCTGGTGATGCTCTGAATACCAAATTAAGTATCAATTCTTTTTTGAAATAAGAATAACAATTTAAATTTCTATATCACATCAACATAGTAACCTATATTTATATTATATCTTGAAAATTACAGTTTCTTTACATGCTGAAACACATTAACTTCACAACAACCCTCTGATGGAAGTTTGAAGTATTTGCCTTTCATTCTATTTAGTCCTTATCATCTCTGACAGGACCCTTTCTATGGCTCAGGAAATTTTCCTTGGAGAGAAAAAGATGGAACAAAATTTGTGAAACTGCCTTATCTTCTGTAGAAGAGAGAAGGGAAGCTATACCTCCTATACTATGCTCGGGAACAGGAAACCATGTAATAAGACAGAGGTGTTAATCTGAATATTGATGTATTCATGGTTTACTTCCTCTCTTCTTTCCCCTGACCTTGACACTCCAGGCTTCCTCTAGGGAGAAGGGAGATTTGATGCCTGATTTTGCCAAATATTCCATTGATCAGTGATGGGGATCGCACGGGTTAACATAGATTTGACCATGACTAGCACTACCTTGAAGGCAATTTCTAGAGATAAAAGACTAGAGCTGTGAGAGTTCCTGAGCAGATTTTTGAATCTAGGAGACATGGGAAATGGAAATAAACCATTGCCAAGATTGCCAGCTATCATGAATCTCATCATGCTCAGAAACTTAATTTCTCTCTTTTTGTCTTGTTTCTCGATCACAAAATGGAGCACAGACAGACAGCCCTCACTCTTTTTCATTCCAACAGGTGTATGGTTAGAAATTTCCAGCATATCTAAATATTTGAGAACTGGACAGAGGACAAGAGATGGCCTGAGTCACATTATTCCTTCATATATTCTTTATTTGATTACATGAGAAGCTATTATCACTATACAAATTCTCCAAATCTTATAAATGAAGTAGACCATGAACTGAGATAGGGAGAGCCCAGATAGGATGGGGACTTATGAATTTGGTACAGATAATGACAAATTTTATATCTTAATATCTGAACTATGTAATATTTTATCAGATACAAGTAGATGGCTCAATGGATAGACCAGTGGACCTGGAGTAAGAAAGATGATTTCAGATCTGACAAATATTGACTAGCTATGTGACCTTGGGCAATTCTTTGTTTGCCTAGGAGCTAGCTGACTCAGTAGATACAACTCTAGCCCTAGTTTAAATCTGGCCACATACTCTTCCTAGCCGTGTGACTCTGGGCAAGTCACTTAACCTCTCTATACCTTAATCCATTGGAGAAGGAAATGACAAACCACTCCAGTATCTTTGTCAAGAAAACCCCATGGACTGTTTAATATATCTGAGCTATGTAATATTTTATCAGATGCAGCTAGATGAGGTCATGAAAAGTCAGATATGACTGTTTAATCTCCTAGATTAATTTCAGACTTGGCCAATGAGTATTACTCCAAATTATTTAGCAAAGTCATCTAGTTTGAGAATTTGTGGAATAATACACTCTGATAGGTATTGTAACTTATATATAATAGGCAGTTGATTTTTTTCCTTTGAATTAAATTGATATTTCAAAATCTAAAAAAGTCCAATTAAGTGATTTGTAGATTATTCATCCTTTTAGATTATCTGTTTTACAGATCTCCTTCCCCATCCTATCTACATTGGCATTAATACCAGAGAATTAAATATGTGAAGTACAGTTATTAATATTAATGCTTACTCACAAAGACTGAAAATAAAAGTACTACTTTAAGGACTAAAATAAGAGAAGGAAAGGAAGGGAAAATAGATATCACCCCACCATAGTCCCCAGTTCATAGCCTCTATTCATGTGCCACAGTGGATTGGAAAAGAAGGCAGGTGGGAGAAAAGGAAAGAAAATGAAAAGAGTGGAGGAAAAAGGAGAGAAAAGCAAAGGGAAAGAGTTTAGCAGTCAGAATAAGCATCTTTTTCCCTCCACTAGACCTGAGATATTATCAGCATAAAATAATTAGAACATTGGGGGCAATTGGGTGGCTCAGTAGATTAAGAACCAGACCTAGAGATGGGAGATCCTAGGTTCAAATTTGGCCTCAGACACTTCCCAGCTGTGTGACCCTGGATAAGTCATTTAACCCCCATTGCCTAGCCCTTGCCACTCTTTTGCCTTGGAACCTATACACAGCATTGATTCTGAGACAGAAGGTGAGGGTTTTTAAAAAGAAGAACATCAAGAACAGTAATAAAATCAAACATTCATTTAGCAATATATATTTTTTGTTCAGTAGTTTACTTGTGTCTGACTCTTCATGGCCCCATAGACAATGGCTATCCAGGGATTTTTCTTGGCATGGATGTGAAGTGGTGTGCCATTTTCTTCTCTAGTGGATCCAGTGGATCCTTTGTCTGGCAATCAGAGATTAAGTCACTTCCCCAGGGTTACACAGCTAGGAAGTGTATGAGGACAATTTGAATTCAGATCTTTCTGACTCCAAGTCCAGCACACTATCCATTGAGTCATAGCTGCCTCAGTGTATATATACATATATGTGTGGGTACTTAATATTGTTTAATCCTCACAACAACCCTATGAGGCAGGTGCTGTTTTTATCATCATTTTACAGATTGTGACTTTACCAGGATCTCTTTGTGTCTGAGGCATTCCCTCTCCTAATGGGGAAGAGCACTGCTGTGAAATTGATAGTATATGGAGAGTTGCCTAAGGCACTGAGAGATTGAGTGATTTTCTCAGATTCTCATGAGAGCCAAAATTTGAATCCAGTTGTTCCTCACGTGGAAGTTATCTATCTATTACACCCTCACTATCAATATAATTTACATTTGGATACAATGTATACCTTTGTACATCCTCAAATTTGCATAACACTACAGTTTGCATGGCCCCTTTACCTTCATATCCCATTTAATCTTTATACCAATTATGTGAGGTAGATTTAAATTATTCAGTTATTATTTTGTCAACAGAGAGATAAAGTCATTTAATATTAATGATAACCAATCAATTGTGCTTAGAGTTCTCCAAAAATGAAATTCAGTAGACAGTGGTAAGTAACAACTCTATCCAAAAGACCACATCTTTCAGCAATTTAGAAGCATATTTTGTAGCCAACTTCTCCTAGAATCCCAACAGGATGCAGTTAATAAGCTAATACTCACTAGAGGAGCCTTCTTTAATAGAAAGGGGCAGACATCTGGTAACACCTAACTTAAGTATTTTTCCAGCTGACATTTTCTCCTCCATGTTATCCGTTATAGAATTTAGGGGTTTCATATCATCAACAGTATAAGAATGGAGAGATTTCAACCTTCTTTCTTGGGGAGAAAAGAAAAAGAGGCTGGCTGTATTTATAAGCACCTCTGTTAAATGTCTTTCCATCTAACCAAGAATATAATGTTTTTCCTTTCACAACAGAATGTCAACTCTGCCTCTCTTGAGTCCAAAAGCTAAGCTCCATACTCTGTCTTTAACCACTGACTATAATATTGTACTGTGGTCATTATTGTTTATAAATCTTATTATGAACTTGACAAATGTCAATAAACAAATATTCTCACATATAAAGATGAGAAGAAGATTATAAATGAACCATGAATCTCTGTTGGTATTTTTTTGTTTTAAAGAAAATAATAAATTCAATATTTTAGCTTCAAAACTATTCTGCATCTGTGAGTCTCCCTTTGAATTACCTTCTACTCTCTAGGGCATTTTTCACACTTTTTTCCCTTTGAGATACTATTTGTAAAGCACCTAGAACAGTGATGGCAAACCTTTTAGGGAACAAGTGCCCCAAACTGCAACCTTCACTGTGCATTTGAGTCCCCCACCCCCAACTCAGACAGGGGAGAGAGGAATGCTCCTATTGGGCTGCTGGGCAAGGGTAGGGTGATGAGGGAAATATCCTCAGACACATGTGGAGAGGGGAGGGGAGCAGCTTCCTTGCACTATATGTTCACCAACATAGACCTAGAACAAAACCTTGCATAAAAAGTAAAGTGCTTAATCTCTTCATCCTCTTCCCTTTTCTTTTATTCTTTTTTTTTTAAACCCTTACCTTCCATCTTGGAATCAATATTGTGTTTTGGTTCCAAGGCAGAAGAGTGATAAGGGCTGGGCAATGGGGATAAAGTGACTTGCCCAGGGTCACACAGCTCAGAAGTGTCTGAGGCTAGATTTGAACCTAGGACACCTCCTATCTCTAGGCCTGGTTCTCAATCCACTGAGCCACCTAGCAGCACCCCCTTTCTTTTATTCTTGATATCACTATTATTTTCCTCACTTCTTCCTCACTCTTCCCTCCACCACCCCCTAAAAAACCCTCTCTTATGACAAGTATAATCAAGCAAAACAAATCCATAAAATGGCCATGCAAAAAACGTATATGTTATTCTGCACCTCTACTCTTTCAGCTGTGTCTGGAGGTGAGAAATCTGTTTCATTATTCATCCTCCAGAATCAAGATTAATCATCCCTAAACCCCTCAGGTCCTTCCTATGCCATCACTCCAACACTGACTATATACTCTCCCCTTCCCTATCTTGACCCTTTGGCAAACCAATTCAACTCTATACTTTTCTCTCTTCTTGAATCAATTTTCTTCTTATCCTGTTGCTGATTTGTCCTGCTAAACATCAGCCTTGGATTACTCCCTCCATTCTTTGGTCCTACTCATGTGCTACTGAGCAAATCTGGAGGAAATCACAACTGGATCCAATACAGATTTATGTTACTTAATCTCAACTGGGTCCTTTCTGTGGCAAGGAAATCCCTTTATAGCTCCCAAATTGATTATTATTTACCACAGCAGCTTTCCCATACCTTTTGGTCCCTCCTCAAGCCTCTCATAGTTCACCTTCTCACACCTTCTCAGCTGAGAATCTTACCTCATATTTTACTAAAATAAAATGTATCTATTTAACAAAAGTTGTTCTTAATAATAAGTGCTAGCATTTACATAGCACTTGCTAGGTGTCAGGCACTGTGCTAAGCACTTTACCATTATGATCTCATTTTATCCTTCCAAGAACCCTGGGAGGTAGATGCTATTATTATCTTCATTTTATAGATAAAGAAACAGAGGCAAACAGATGTGAAGTGACTTTCCCAAAGTTATAAGTGTATGAGGATAGATTTGAACTACCTTTCAATTCCAGGGCTAGCCTCACTAACCACTGTGCAACCTTTTCTCCCCTCTCACTCATGCCTCATCACTCAGGTGCCTTTTCCTTCTGTTACTTTCTCATCCTTCACCCCTGTCTCATATAATGAGGTGGACCTTCTCCTTCTCAAGGCAAACACTTCTAGATGCACAAGTGATCTCATTCAGTCTCATCTCCTCCAATACATTATCTCCTCTACCATTCTCATTCTCCCACTTATCTTTAATCTCTCCTTTTATGCTGGCTTTAGAAAGCCAATACTACCTCCAAACAATGCCTGGGTATCCCCATCTTCAAAAACCTTCCTGTAGTCCTTCCATTTTCCTCTATTACCCCATATCTCTTCTGCTTTTGGGTGTCTCCCTCTCTAGTCCTCTTACTCTCCTCTTAACTCTACAATCTGGATTCTGACCTCATCATTCAAATGAAACTGCTCTCTGCCAAGTTACCAGTGATATGTTAGTCACCAAATATAATGGCTTTTTCTCAATCTTCTTCCTTTTTATCTTCTCTGCAGCCTTTGACACTGCTGAACACTCTCTCTCTGATATTCCTTTATCTCTAGATTGTCATAATTATCCTAGTTATCCTCTTCCTGTAATTAGAATATGTTCCCCTGGACTCTAATTCCCAGCATCCCACTTTCCTTCTCACATTACATACTAAGGAGAGAGGATATAAATTTTGTGCAACCCTGCCTCTCTCTATCCTCCCCTGATTGAGTTTTGTGGAAGTGGTGTGGGGTGAAAGGCAGGAGAGTTTTACTCAAGTGGTTTACTCTTTGTTAGATAATTAGGTTTGAACTTCTATTACT
This sequence comes from Monodelphis domestica, assembly GCF_027887165.1. NCBI lineage: Eukaryota > Metazoa > Chordata > Mammalia > Didelphimorphia > Didelphidae > Monodelphis > Monodelphis domestica. The sequence continues at coordinate 237,468,510 of NC_077227.1, read as the reverse complement.
TTCAATTTATTTTCTTTCTACTTCAAGTGATTATTAATAAACTTTATAAGATATAATATTTGGAGTTATTGATATTAATTTAAGTCTTATATTTTTGGCAAACCGAAGTCTGGAATTTAGGACCCTTACTCCTTTCTAAGTGAGTAGAGTAGTTTTTAAAATAGACAAAAGGACAGATTAGCTTCAAGGCCATAGCCTTTGGTCTAAGACTATAAAGCTTTAGAAGCCCTTCACTTCCCACTGCTTCTGCTGTCTGTGCTGCTTTTCTCCTGCTGCTGCCTCCCACTGATGATAGCCCTCCCAAGAGTCTTTGGAAGCACCTTGTCTTTCCTGCACAGAATGGTGAGATCTAAATCCCATTTTCTCCTCTTAAATTGAAAGCAGCTGGCCTGGTAAACTGGGTGTGTCATTTTGTTTGTTTGTTTCTAGCAACAATTAGCCTCTAATCCTCATGACTTTTCATCTGAGGGAAGAAACGCTGCCCCACCACAAGCTACCATTTCATAGCCCAGAATCCTAGAATGTTGGAGGAAGTTAATAATTTCATTTCAGGTTTTTTTTTGTTGTTCTTGTTATTAGAAGGTATTAATTATTAGGCTAAACTGAGAAAGTTTAGTCTTATCTTACTCCTAGAAGTTTACTCTCTCTTGAAGGCCTTTCCTAAATCCCCACTTGTCTAGAACCTCAGCACTCCCATTTGGTAGTAGGTATTTCCTGGCATTTTTATTCCTAGTAGGGAGGTGAAGAAAGAAAACTCTCCCAAACCTCTTCACTTTACTCCTAGTCAGTACATATTAGGCTAGTGCCACCTACAGACAGTAAGTAGATTTGCAACCAATTTAATAAGTAGAATTGCAAGCATGTCCCACTCTATGAAAAAGCAGTATATTACCAAAGTTTTCAGATGCCTTTTCTTCCTACCTTTCCTGGGTCCACTTGCTCTTGCAATTTGCTCAAGTAATCCTGAGATTCATGGGGGAGATTCATCTTCCTACACCCTCTTGCCATTTTGGCCTGTCCAATATCTGCAACACATCCAATATGGGCTTCATCCACACTATGCCCAGTGTGGGTATGGGGAACCCCAGAGGTGTAACCAAAGGAATCTAGATGGATGGATACTCAGGAGGGAAAGGAACCTTAAAGAGACTGGAGGTGAATTTTTAAGCCTTTTCAGACTCCATTGTTTTATTGATGTTAACTATTCTAATTTGTTCCCCTCCAAATAGTGAGGAAGTCTCTGTAGGGCAGCTATTGGAAATGGAAAAAAAGGACTCTTGAATTCAGTACCTATATCTTGTCATATATTGTATTTGCTGATTGTTTGCTTTATGATTTAATTTTGTTTGTTAAGGTCACATATTGCTCTAATCTAATATATTCTGTTATACTATGTCACTCCAACTTATGGTGTTTTGGCTATTAGCTATATGTTCTGTTACACTGTTTTTTATTTGCACAGTCCTACTATCTTTATTTGTACTGTTCTATACCTGGACTGGATATAATACCATTGTAAAAGCCTGTAGTCAAGTTGGTCAAAACCTTTTCCATGGCAAAATCATAAGTCCTTATGGATACTGGGTTTGTCACCAGATCCATTGAGGTTACATATTGCCTATATAGCCTTTTGTGCCTCTGCTTTTTTAACACAGTGTTTCATGGAATGTGAACTATATATTTTTATTTTTTTTTATTTGTATTATTGTTTTTCCTTGTATGTGCAATAGAGCATTTGAGCTTTCTTTTTCTCTCATTTTTTGTACTTGTTACTGTGATAATTAAAATGTTTGGGAGCAAGGGAAATATATATATCAATTATGACCGCTGAAATATGTTTTCTACTGTGTCTTGGTTTTATATAAATATAAGATGGTCGCCAGGGAATATATTCCCAATTTATGAATATGCCCAAGCCAACTGGGTTTTATAGAGAAATTTAATTTATAATACACTGATTAATCAATAGAAAAAGAGAGAAAGTAAGAAAGGAATAAGAATGAATAAATCAGTCAGTTGGTTTTATCACTCACCCAAGATCTCTCTAGGTAAGGCTTCTCATGCCAACCTCAGGCTCCACCTTCAAGAGAGCCTCCTTTCAAGAAATGTTTCCAGAGAATTCTCCTCCTTCAGAGCCAGCCTTCTCTCCTGGTCCTTCCACAGAGCAACCTCCTCAGTCCTCCTTCAGAGCCACCTCGCTCAGAGCAAAACCTCCCCCTTCTCTCCTCAGACCCCGCTATCTTTAAGGAAACCATCTAAGTCCCCTCCCCTCAGTTCTCACATCTACCAATCACTGTTGATGTCTCCCCTGTGCCAATGGTGGCTCTAGCTTAACCCAGGACCGCCCAGAGGTCTGTTTCCTTTGCACATGTCTGTTGTAGGTCATATTCTCAAATAATTAAATCTTGATCTATGCTACAGCCCTTCCTAAATCCTGTTAGACTGAGTAGGGTGGAGATTGTAAGTTTGAAGACCTGGTTCTGTCATTCCAAGTATCTCTATTGTATCAATTCTAAAATCAATCATAACTCAAAGAGCTTCCTGTTCTATGCTTAAGCATAGGTCAAAACCCTTTCCATTGTTTAGCAAAAGGTTTCTGTCCTAAAGTAGTCTTAAGTAGGGAGGAGAAGGACCCTCCCATGCCAAGGGTTTTCACATTCCAATAGAGTTCTTACTATCAGTAGGAAATTTTTCAAGTATGAAATTTCCCAATGGTGAAATTTCCAACACTCATAAGTCTAAGAAATTTTAAGGTTTACATTACCAGTATTAATGGTTTTTGCACTAATATTAGTTTAAAATATCCATTAGCCCTAATATTAATGGATACCCAAAAGCTTTAGACTATGGAACCCTGCCATTGATTGATAAATGTTATGGGACTTTGATTATAATGATATCTGATTCCAGGAGAAGGGATCACAAAAGAGCCATTATGCAGTGCCAAGAAGCACAAGGTCAAGGAGACCAACCAATCCCAATGGGATTGATGAGACCAAGACAGAGAACTTGTTTTAGGGTGAAAGGAAGCAGCTGTTTGACAACATCAGATGCAGGATATCCCTGTGCCATATTCAGACAAAGTACTTCAGTTTAGCTGCCATTCTGGCTACCCCATCCCTGAAAGCAAAGGTAAAATCAGATCAGGGAATGATATTTCCCATTTGTTGCATAAATCTAGTCCATTTTCTGTCTTTCATAATGTGGCAATTTTCTGTAGTCCTGGCTGCTGATTGTCTAAGTGCATATTGCTGCAATGGTCCTACAGGCTTGTGGGGTATATATCACTTTTTTGAGCCCTGATTCTAGGGCCTATTATGGGCTTATTCTTACTAACTCAGAATTTTTATATACTATTTAATTTTGATTTTTTTTTCTTCTATTTGGTTTTTGTTTTGTTTTGTTTTGACTTCTTTTTAACAGTTGATTCACATACCTCATAATTCAGCCATGTATCCCTGGGTGATCCGTGTGTTGGTCAACACCATCTTCGGGGGGGAATTATATAACTGTCATAAAATCCTAGATTTATAAAAAAATTTTCTTGTTTGAGAGTAATTTTAGGATAAGAAACTTGCTACCGCCCCAAATCAAGAAAATGAACTGTTTGGAGAAGGTGCCATGGAGATGCCTGCAGAAACAACACATTTGCACCAAAAGATCCAGAATAAACTTTGGGATATAACTAAATTGAACTGTGGGGGGTTGATTGCATTTATTTCCAATGTACACTCTTATGCCAAAGGAGACTGCCCCCAATTGGCTTTTTGTCAATGAGCATAGCAATCAATGGTTTTGTTCTCTTTCTCTCTTATTTACCTCTTATCCCCAAATTATTATAATTTCCCTTTAGATAGTGTAATATTTTATGTACCTCTAGTTAAAGATCTTTAGAGATATAAGTTGGTCATGTATACTGATTGCATGGTATAAAAATGGAGATTTGAACCCCAGATTTCAATCCCCAGAAGTCCTTGGTACTTCCCAGAATTCCCTATATTCTCACCTGAGTCCCTACCTGGGCAAGAACACAATTTGTATTTAAACTGGCGGCAACACCTACTTCGGCCTCTCTCTTCCTCAACTTGAAACATTGCAACATGTAGTAATCAGGCTGTGGATGGGCTAATCAGCCCTAAGCATGTGGCTTATTAATTTGTATCTTTGATTTCTAATAAACTTTAATAAACTTCATAAAATATAATACTTTTATTACAAGAGACTAAACTTAACTTTTACAATGGGTAAACTAGGCATGTAAATCTGAGAGATTTCTGCATGCTCATTTTCCATTGAAATCACAGGGGACATTGTGTAATTAGAATCTGTTCCCCTGGATTCCTCCAATTCCCAGCATCCCACTTTCCTTCTCATATTACGTGCTAATGTAATTGAGAGGATATAAGTTTTGTGTAGCCCTGTCTCTCTCTCTCTCTTCCCCTGATCAGGTTTTATAGAGGTGGTATGAGTTGAAAGGCAGGAGAGTTTTACTCATATGGTTTATTTTTTTGTTAAATAATTAGGTTTGAACTTCTATTACATTCATTTTATTTTCTTTCCACTTCAAGTGATTATTAATAAACTTTATAAAAGATAATACTTGGAGTTATTGATATTAATTTAAATCTTAAATTTTATATGTCCAATCTCTCATTCTCAGCCTCCTTTGCAATCTCTTCATTAAAGTCATATCCCTACAAATGATTGGTGTATACAACTATATAGTAGTTTGATTAGAGATCTCATTAGCTCCCATAAATTCAATTGTCTTATACTGATGACATTCAGACCTAATTATCAAGTACTACCCTTTCTTATATCCACCAGACTCACATGTCCAGCTCTATCGATTGGATATCTCAAAATAAATGTCCTATAGACATCTTAAACTGAACATATCCAAAACTTAACTCATTTTTTAACCCAAAACTGCCTCTTTTCTGAACTCTCTTCTTATTGAGGATATCACCATCCTTCTAGTCACCTAGGCTTACAACCTAGGTGTCATCCATGACTCCTCACTCTCACTCCCCATATCCAATCTGTTGCCAAGTACTATCAATTTTGTGTCACTCATGTTAGAAGGGATATAGCCAAATTTGCACATTTGGATCTTTTTCCTCATTTTATCTCTAGGATATATGCATCAAAGTAGCATTACTAAGTGAAAGAGTACAAAATCTAGTGATTCTGGTGATGTAGTTCTATATTTCTTTTCACAATGTCTTAAACCAATTCACAGATCTATCAATGGTGACTATAGACATTTCTTAAAGGATTTGTTCTTGAATTGTATGAGGTCTAGTATCTGTCCTTTGAGTTATTCAATAAATATGAAAGGAAAAAATTCCAATGGCTACCTTAATGTCTCATTCATCTAGATTCTCTAAGCTTCAATCCTAGAGTAAATTAAACTATATGAAACTTCAGCACCTGTAGTACATTATCTTACCTTTTCATAGGAACTGCATCACTGACTTCAAATTTAATAATGTATCTTTTGCTGTGTAAAAAAGGTTTGAAATGAGATCCTCCTGGCCAAACAATGTTTCAGTACATGAAAACCATGCTTGAAGATATTAAATATCATCAATTTTTAAAAGTTAGATGGATATCTATTTTATACCAGTCATTTCCAGATTCCTCTTACCCAACAATGAACTCTCTCTTATAACAAAGAAAAACAATCAAACAAAACATGTTATTCCACTCTTAAAGTCCCTCACCTCTTCTTATATTTATTTCATCACTTTCCTCCAGAACCACTCATTGCAATTAATCTGAGATTAGTTGCCTTTCATTCCTTTTATTTGTTTATTTCTATTATTCTAATCACTATAGATATTTTCTCCAGATTCTCTTCATAATCTAACAATGATCATCTAGGACTCTGAACCTCAGAGCTTTGGAAATAGCAGTGTCCCTGCCAACCACTTTATGTTTCTAATCTCAACAACACTACCATCAGTAAAGGAAGAAGTCATTGTGGAGAAGGAGCCACCTTCTTCACCACTAACAACAACAGGTGCTCACCAACTGCCACCAATGAGTTTAAGCATTCCTAGTGCCATAGTCTCTACTTTTCTAGCCCATCTCTCATAGCTTACATTCAGAAAAGTGACTTTTGGAAAATAGACCAGTCATACTTACCAACTCTCAACCAACTGCCACCCACAGGGTGGTCAAGAGGGTAGACAAGTCAGAGTTTTTTGTTTTTTGTTTTTTTTTTTTACCCAAATTGGCTGGCCTCTAAAAAGAGTTGCAACTTTGCAAAAGAGGTTAAAAAGAAGAGTTTCTCCCAAAGAAAAGAACACTAGACAATCCATAAAGCTCCTCATGGAGGGGGAGGATAAAAGATATCCAAGAAGTTCTCAGAGTAAAAACCCAGAGACAGAGAACGGAGAGCTCCCTGAGACGTGGAGAAAAGTAAAAGGAGCTGAACTTCATCTAGAGGAATTTAAATATATAAATAGCTGGTGTTGATGTTATGCCTATTATCCATATTTCTTTTATGACCAGCACTTGCTGTGCTCATTTAAATAGTTCAGGATTTAGCTATTATGATAATATTCTATAACATTTTTATTATTTTCTTTTTTAATTATTCTGATCTTAGCTTTAATAAGTCAATAGTCTATATACAAACTAGTGATAAATACGTTGTAGTCATTGTATATATTGGTCTTTTGCCTCCTGAAAAAACTTTATGCAAGTCTTCCCAAGTTTACTCATATTTGTCAATCCTTATAACTAGTAATATCCCATTATATTCATATGCCTAAATCTGTTAAGTCATTCCCTAATCAATGGATACATTTTATTTCCAACTTTTTCTTCTCACAAATATGCTATAATGAGCATATATGTTGATACTTTGTATAAGTAAATAAAATGAGCTTGGAGATTTGAGAAAACTCTTTTCAGTTCAGTGGCCTAAATTCAAAATTAGTGAATAGGTCCTTCCTTTATGGTAACCACTAACAAAACAATTGCTTTGTAGGAATATATTTTGTGAAAACAATTTAAGTAAAGTTTAAAAAGTGTCAATTGCATCAAAACAAAATGTACCATTGCTTTTTTTAAAAAAACTATTAATGTTCATTGATTATATTAATTTCCAAATAATTTCCACTTTTTTCTGTTGTGCTTTGTCTTGTAAAGGAGAATAACAGAAGATAACATTCAATGGTGACCAAATTCCATAATAATTGTGAGTGCTTTGGATGTAGTTTTAATAGATTTGGCAAAAAAAAAAAGTCATATTAACAGTTCTTTGATGAGGAGACAACAATTTATTTCACTAATATGAGGTTTCTTCCATTTTTCTGAAAAAAAAATATATAAATAAATGTAGCTGAACAGTGTTTATCACCTGAAATGCACCATTTGGAAAAAGAAATAGGAAAATGTATTTTTAAACCATAAATTTCCTCTGTATTCACCTCTTGCATAAATAAATAGTCCCAGACTTTGCAAGAAATATTAAAGTTCATTTAAATTGCAAATCTGACCTTATTAAAATGGTTTTCTCAGAGAGCCATAAACAAATAGTGTGTGTCGGTAATACTGCCAAACAACAGAATACGTTTTCAACCAGTTCTGTAATTAAAGTGGAAAAATATTATTTTCACAGTTTAGAAAAGCTTAGAAATGGAAGAAAGCAACCCAGCTTATGATAATATCTTGAGGTAGGAGAATGAGTCCATCTGGAAGGTCCCTTTAAAAATTCCTTAGTATGATTACTCTTTCAAAGTCAATATAAATTCTGATGAACAGCTTGAGCACGTTATTATGCTCTTGCTAATTTAATGTGTTTTGAAGACTTTTCTCCTACAGCTACGACATTGCCTCTTAACGTTTGAAGCACAGCCATTAAGATTTACTATGTTTGGGGGTAAGAATAAAAATGGAACAATTAAGAGGAAGCTTGTATCTGCAATGGATAGGAAGAGCTAATAAATTTCAGAATTAAAAGCCAAACAGATAAGCTGGGCTTGTTTCTGGGTTTATAGAAAATCCATATTTGAAGGTATATTTAAATCAGCATATTGTCAGCAAGCAAATTGTTTCCTTTTACTTAGAAAAATAATCCAGGTTACGGCAGGCTGTGCAAATCAGATGAAGCAGAAGAGAAACCTGACTTCATTCTCGCTGAGCTTAGCAACTTGTGTATTTATGGCCAGTTGGGTCCTCATACCCTGCTTGTCTACACACATACAATTATTGTATTGTGTTTACAAAAAGCATAGAGTAAGAGAGAAAAGAGAGGGAGAGTGACAGAGTAAGAAAGAAGGACTGAGACAGTTGGAAAGACAGAGAAACAGAGATGGAGAAATAGACAAAGTCAGAGAGAGAGAAAGAGAAAAAGTCAGAGACAGAATGAAAAACAGAGACAGAGAGTCAAATACTGGGAATGAATTCAGCATAAAAAATAGACTAATGCAGGAATCAATTTCTAATTCTTTTCAAAACCCATGTGTCCTTTTAATCTAAAGAAAAAGGAATTGAAGAGGAAATGCACATAAACAGGAAAGAGTATTGTGAATGAATGAAGCACTTCTTGTTTAATTACTACTTACAAAGCACTATGCTAAGCACTTGAGATGCATATATATGTACAAATATAAATATTAGCAGAACTCATATTCTAATGAAGGAGTTAACATATATGGAAGGTTTCAACTGCAAGTCAAATGGAAAGTCCCATGGTCCTTCCATAGGGTTTAGTGGCAAAGCAGATGATAATGTCTATTTAAAGTCATTTTCATTGATAAAGTTACACTCATTTCTGATATTGAACCGATCAATATTGAAAGGTCTTTGGGGACAAGATATTTTCTGGGTCTTCAAAAAATGTAGCTGTTATTCCTACAGGAACAACTATCAAGCTGTATCTCCTCAGGGGTTGCTTCCTAAGATGATGGCTATAGGCACTGTGCTGGATGTATTGCTATTGCAAAGGCTTTTGTATAAGGAACAAAGAGAAGGCCAGTTTGCCTGGATCACAAAATGCTGGAAGGACAATAATATCCAAAGGATAATAATGTCCAATGAGGCTAGAAAAATAGTTCCAAAAATGATGTGTGAGGCTTTAAAAGCTAACCAAATGAGTTTATATTTTATCCTCAAAACAATGGGGAGCCACCAAAGTTGGTCTGAACTTATGGAAAATCACCTTGGTCCAATGATGTGCATTGGACTAGAGTACAGAGAAACTAGAGAACCAAGTTAATAACTATGTCAGCAAAGAAAATATATTGGAATTGAGAGATATTGTCAATTAGATATGTGGGGTAAGGAAGAATAAGGAGTTAAGGATAATGCTGAAGTTACAAACCTGGGAGACCTGAAGAATGGTAATGCCTTTGACACAGTCTGGGAAGTGTGGAAAAGGAATGAGTTTAAGGGAAAGACCATGAGATCAATTTAGCATTTCTTGAGTTTATAGTATTTCTAGGACATCAAGTTTAATAACCAAAAGACTAGTAGGCAATTGATGCTACAGCACCATCAAGCAGTTGATCTGAAATGGAGGAGTAATCTACCCAAAAAACTTGCCAGAATTATTTTGATACCCCAAAGAACCATCAGTCCCATATGGTTATTATACCCTAGACATGACCCACTAGTGCTGTGGCTGCTGCTGCTACTACTACCAACTACTACTACTACTATCACTATTACTGATGATGATGATGATGCTACTACCACTACTATCACCACCACTGCTGAAAATATGCTGCTTTTGCTACTACTATTACTACTACTACTACCACCATTACTACTGCTGATGATGCTAATACTACGAGTAGTACTATTACTACTACAAATAATAATAACTAGCATTTATATAAAACTTAAACATTTTCCAACTACTTTACAAATAACCCATTTGATCCTCACAACATCCCTAGGATGTAAATGCTATTATTTCCTAGATAAGGACACTGAAGTTAAATAACTTGCCCAGTCAAGAACCTAACAGGGAAATATCTAAGGCAGGGTTTAAAGTAAGCAATTGCCTATTGATCATTCAGTCATAAAACTAAGTGTCCTAGAAATAATTCAAACTCAACATGTCCAAAATTGATCCATTGGCTTTCCCCCAAAATCTTCCCCTCTTCTAAATTTCCCCTGATTCTTTCAAAGGCATTGTCATTCTTCAGGTCTCTCAAGTTTGTAAATTCAGCACTTTCCTTGACTCCTTACTTTTCCTCACCTCACATATCTTATCAATTGCCAAATCTTGCTGTTTTCTACATTTACAACATCTTTCCTTCCTGACCCCACATTCAATACTATTTATTATACTTTCTGGCTCCCCAAGACCTGAACTTAGAAATTCCAGTTCTTCTAATGAAAATTCTAATTTTATTTCTCAAATTCTTTCATTCATAGGTCTAATCCTTTAAATTCCTCTTTATTTTCTCAGTCCATTTGTCCCATTCTAAAATCACTTTGCCTCTATTCCTAACTTTGACCCAATTAATTACTTTATTATTTCATTAATTGTCTACACTATTTTCCAATAAAACCTTACCCATTTGACTTTTCTTCTATCTGTTCTCTACTACCAACTTGTAAACCCTAATCTAAGAATAACCTCCATTATTAGATTTCTTCTTGAAAAGAAATTTATTGCAGACATACTGATTCTTAGATGAACATTCACTGCATAAACAGTGAAACTTAACAAATCTATGTGTTCACCCTCTTATTTTGCCTCTTACATCTTTAAAAAGTTTAGAGAGTATCAAATGTGAGATCCCTCCGCTACTCTCCTTCAGTCTTTGAAACTCCATCATACACATACACACATCCTTTCTTCAGGCCACAGAAGAGCTATGCATCCCTCCTCCTCATTAAAACTGTTCTCTTTATCTACTTCTTAAATCCATTTTCTCAGCAGCCTTCAGCTCTTGATCTAGCAGTTCTTACTTCTTTCTTCTTCTTCAATCTCCCCACTTCATTTACCTATAAATATGTTTATGGTCTTCTCTAATCTGTGCAACCCTTGTACCAGACACAGGGATGTAAGGTGGGGCACTATAGTGGTGGTATTATTGTTATTCTGGTCTGAAGAGTACTAGGTCACTCTTCCTTAGTGGCCCCCACCTTCATGTAGATGCTTCTCAGTCACTCCTGACAACTGTGTGTATGACTTCCCCTTTGGCTATAACTTTACTTCCAGTCATGTCCTCTGCTCTATTTATCAGGAGGAATGGTCTTCCTTTTAAGCTAGTGTCAGGAAAACAATGAAGAATAAGTATCTTTTTCTACCAAATCTGCTAACTTGTTTTTGTAAAAAATAATATATTCATATTTTTTCCTCGATCTGGGAAGTTATAAAAAATGTGAATCAACAATTCTCCTGTGTTCAGTTAGAGCTGCATGTCCAGGGTTTCCCCTGATAAATTTTCTATATTACCACTGGACTCTATCTCTATTTCTGTCTCTCCCTCCTCCTTCTCTCCTTCTCTCTCTATATCTATCTTCTACTATGTCTCCCCCTCTTATTCCCTCTGTCTTTCTGTATATCTCCCTCACTCCTTTTTTTTCTCCCTCCTCCTGTATCTTTCTCTGACTCTATTTCTATCTCTCATTCCCTCCTCCCTCCTTTCTGTGTCTCTGACTCTGTCTCTGTCTCTGTCTGTTTGTCTGTCTATTTGCCTGTATGTCTGTCTGTATCTCTCTCTCCAGGCCTTGACTTTACCTTCATTCTGTAAAAGAACACATGACATCACAGATTAGCATCTTGACTTGTTTGTGAATTGGATTTTAATGAGACAGAGTTGCACAAAGTCAGCCTCACTGTCTTCCAGTCATTGAAGTTCAGTGGCAAGACTAAAATCAAGATGATTAGTGAAGGCCCAGGATACAGTGGATGACTTTGGTGTCTTTGATGTCTGACAAAGCTCTAAGCACTCCACAGTGCCTGCTTCAGCTGCCTTCATAGTCAATGGAATAAATTATTCTCATCCACCCATTCCATGGCAGAAAGTCTTTACATGCTTGAGGTAGACATCTCTCTAATTTACTGATTGGTTTGATCCTTCAGAGTTTTACTTTGTCTCTAGTTCTCTATTATTACAAAATGTGTTGTTATAAACACTTTGATGCGTATAGGATCTTTCTTCTTATCATTGACCTCCTTGTCCAATAACTTAGCAAAGCATATGGACATTTTATTCACTTTTTTAAAAGCTGTGTTTATATCCATTGACCCCTTATTTATTAGGAAATGTCTGTTATTTATTTCTGTTAGTTGCCTACATATCTTGGATATCAGACTTTTATTTGAAGAATTTGATAAAACACTTGATATATTGTCAATACACTTCAGGCCTGGGATTCATATTATATTTATTCGTGATCCTGTCATATGCTCTTCACTCTTCCATCAAAACTTGATGCTTTCTAATGTAATGGGTGTCTTAATCATATTTATCCCCTCTCCATGTGTTCCATGAAATAGGTGCTAAATCAGTGTTATTAATTTGACTTTAATTTACTATAGCCATAGAATCATAGGATTTAAAGCTAGAAAGTAATTTAGAGATTTTCCAATCCCACTACCTCTTTTTACAGATGAGGTGGCACAAAGGTGGAATGGAGAGAGTACTGTGAAGAAAATCTAGATTTGAATCTCTGCTCAATGCATGCTAGTTGTGTGACCCTGGACAAGGGATTTAAATGTCTCTGGGTTTCAATTTCCTCCTTGGTTCAATCAGAATAAGAATAATATCTACTTCACAGGGTCCTGGTGAAGATCAAATGAAATGATATATAAAGTATTTGAAAACCATGAAGCATTATATAAATATGAGTTATATCTATTTATTACAAAAAGAAGACTCTGAGGCTCCTAGAGATAAGCATTTTCCCCAAAGCAGCACAGATAATAAGTAGCAATTCTGTTCAGTTGTTTTAATCATTTCCATCTTTGTGATCCCATTATGGTTTTTCTTGGCAATGATACTGGAGTAGTTTACCATTTCCTTCTCTAACTCATTTTATGTATGAGGAAACTGAGACAAACAGGGTTATATGACTTATCTATAGTCACGCAGCTAGTAAGTGTGATCAGATTCTAATCCAAGTCTTTCTGACAAATCTAGTGCTCTTGACACTCAACTTTTAATGATTCCTTTCACAAATCATCCAACACTACCTGTTCCTTTTTTACATCTAAATTTTTATTGTTGTTCATGGGTGTTGTCATGTCTGACTCTTCATGATACCATGGACCATAGGACACTAAACCTTTCTATTTTCCTCTCAAAGTTTATCCAAGTTCATATGCATTGTTTCCATAACACTATCTATCCATCTCATCCTCTGCTTTCATCTTCCATCTTTCCAAATATCAGGGTCTTTTCCAGGGAGTCTTGTCTTCTCATTACATGGTCAAAGTATTTAAGCATCAACTTCAGTATTTTACCTTCCAGTAAATACTCTGAATTAATTTCTTGAAGTATCAACTGATTTGCTTTCCTGGCCATCCAAGGGACTCTCCAAAGTCTTTTCCTATACCACAATTCAAAATCATCAATTCAGCTTTCCTTTTGTCCATTTCTTACAGCCATATGTTGCTACTGCAAGGTGATGTCTCTGTTTTTTAGTATGCTGTCCAGATATGCCATAGCTTTCCTTTCAAGTAATAGGAGTCTTGATTTCCTGGATATATTTGTCATCTGCAATGATCTTTGAGCCTAAGAATATAAAATATGACCCTGCTTCCCAACTTCTTCTCCTTCTATTAGTCAGTAAATGAGTGACCAGTTGCCAAAATCTTAGTTTTCTTTTTGTTGTTGTTCATATTAAGCTTCAAGACCACTTTTAAACTCTCCTATTTCACCTCACAAGAGACTTCTTAATTCTTTACTTTCTCTCATTAGCATGGTTTCATCTCTATGTCTGAGGTTGTTGATATTTCTCCTGGGAATCAGCTTTTGATTTATCCAACCTGGCATTTTGCATGATGCACTCTTGTTTTGGACCCAAATAATAGAGTCCAAATAGATAGTGATTGCTATCATTCCCCCAGAGTTAATTAACTAGATGGAAGCTCATAAATCATTTAAGGTATTTTTTAATGACATTGTGGTGTAGGGAATAAAAAGCTGATCTTGCAGTCAGTAAGACCAAGGTTCAAGTCCTGACTGACAAATTCTGGCTGTATGATCCTTAGTAAATCATTTATTTCTGTGTTCTAGGCAACTCTCCAAATTTTAGAAAAAGTGGTGATTTACAGTAACTAAAATATTGTGGGATGCTCAAATGTGATAGGCTTTTCTACAAACAGTAATACAATGATCCAGGACAATTCTGAAGGACTTATGAAAAAGAATGTTACCCACATCTAGAGAAAGGACTGTTGAAGTAGAAATGCAGAAGAAAACATATGATTTATACTTGATTATTTGGGTATATGATTTGGGAGTTTGGTTTTATAAGATTATTCTCTTATAAAAATGAATAATATGGAAATGGGTTTTGAGTGATAATACATGTATAACCCAGTGGAACTGCTTGTCAACTCTGGGAAGGAAGAGGAAAGAGGGGAGGGAGACAGCATGAATCATGTAACTTAGGAAAACTTATGTGTAAATTTGTAACTAGAATAAAATAAAGAAAAGTGAAGCTAAATAAAGTGCCAATTTGCAATGATGGAGTATGTTTCTTACCAGAGTAGTTCCTTATACAGGTAAAAGTATGGGTCTGGTTTAGAAAAAAAATTACTTCTTCTAATTTGTTGTTCCATCGAGCTCCCACTAGCTTATGCTGCCTGCTGCTTCTGGGCCATCTTCCTGCCCTGCCTGCTCCCCTACAGCCAAGGGTATGCTAAGGCCAGTTTGAACTGTTTGGCAAGGGCCAGTTATTAAATGTTCACTATAAACATTTACACTTCAGAAACCAGAAAATGCTCTAAAGAACATTTGATTTATCTTAATTTTAATGCCTTTACCCATTAATTATTGCCTCCTTATCTTATATATATTTCTTTGCATATTGTCATGCCCTTTAGATTATAAATTCCTTGAGGGCAGAAACTGTCTTTTGTCTCTTTTTGTATCCCCAGTTCTTAGCACAATGCCTGGCACATACTAGGGTGGGGGGTGATATCTTGTTGATTGTCAAAAATGAAGGTGATGGAAAAGATTTTTTAATTAATTAATTTGTTTGTTATGTTATAATTCCTGAGTATCTCCCTCACTCCTACCCACCCCTTTTTGCACTAGAAAAGGCATCATTTGACAAAAAGATATATGTATATCTAAAACTATATATTGCTTGTCTCCATTTATCAGTTCATTCTCTGGAGGTGAACATACACAAGTCATTCTTTAAACAATATTTCTGTGACTATATATAATGTTCTCTTGGTTCTGCTCATTTCACTCTTCATAATTTCATGTAGGTCTTTTCATAGTTTTTTTTAAATTAACTTGTTCATCATTTGTTATGGCACAATAGTATTTCATTATAATCATGTGCCACAATTTATTTAACCATTCCGAAATTGATGGGCAACCTCTCAATTTCTACTTCTTTGCCACCACAAAGAAAAATGCTATAAATATTTTAGAACATATTGGTTCTTTCCTTCTTCCCTAATCACCATAGGAAATAAACCCAATAGTGGCAAAATAGTATACACAGTTTTATGTCTATGGAAATAATTTCACATTGCTCTCCAAAATAGATCAGTTCATAGTTCTACCATGTTGGGAAAAATCTTAATGAGGATGAAACTTAAAAATGTGTCTGGTGTATTTTTTCAGAGAGATATTTATTCAATATTTGCCAACACACTCCTGCCTATCACTCCTTTCTAGCTTTTCCCCCAAAGCCCTAAACTCCTGATTATTGAGAGTTCTCCCTACTAGCCCAATATAGATCCACAATTCCTGCCACTCTCTGGCCATCCTCATACCATTTTGTCACCTCTCCCTTTCCTTCTTCAGCTCTGACAAATCAAACTTGAAACCTTGTATTTCCCAGAAGTGACTATCCATCAGTTGTCATGTTGTTTTATTTACTATCTATGTGATTTTCCATCTGAAAACACCTGTCCCTGACCACAAGTGTTCCCCTATATCTTAATATAAGTTCTCCTTGAAGACAGGGACTATCTTGTTTGGATATCACATCCTTAGTACTTAGTTCAGTACTGGGACATAATAAGTGCTTAATCAATGATTTTTCATTCATTCATCTCGGAAATTATGGCACATCTTGTCCTATGTCCTTTTTAAATAAGGTCATAGAATTTAGGACTGTAAGAGAACTTAAAGGTTACTTCTTCCAATCTGCTTATTTTACAGAGGAGGAAACCCAGGCCAAGGAAGTTTAAATAACATGCCAAGGGTCATAGGATCAGACAGATTCTAAGTAGCTGTGGCAAGCCCAATGTTCTTTCTTCTACCCAGCACAATTTTTTGGCTTATCATTTCCCATCTTTTATAGGTACTTAACATGGAGGACACAAGATGCTTTATTTATTTATTTTTTTTTAGCTCTACAGTTCAGAGGCAGGGTGATTTTTTGTTTCCTCTGAGAAAGCTGGGGAGAAAATACAGATTGGATGAGAAAAATATACATGGCATGCTTCTCTTATCAGAAATGGGTTGTTATTATCTTATCAGAACTATGGGCTATTGGGGGCAGCTAGGTTGCTCAGTGGACTGAGAACCAGGCCTAGAAATGAAAAGGTTCTAGGTTCAAATCTGATCTCAGACATTTTCTAGCTATGGGAACATGAACAAGTCACTTAATCCCCAAAGACTAGATCTTACCTCTCTTCTATCTTGGAACCATTACACAGCATTGGTTCTCAGATGGAAGCTAAGGGTTTTAAAAAAACTATGGATTGCAATATAATATATACTGAACTTCATATTTATCTTTCTTTTTTTAATCTTCATTATGTGGGATGATTCTAGGGGTATGGGATAGAGTCAATAAAAATAAGATTTGAGAAAAGAAATGTAATGAGATTAATATCCACTAATGCTAATTATTTTATTTTAGAGCTTCCCAGCTGATTAATTATGATCAAGTGGTTTATATTGAACTTGACATGGTTGATTATGAGGTTGATATCTAAAGCCAGCATTTCTTCCATTCCCCATGGCATGGATCAAAGCTTGACTAAAAAGGTTTACACCCCTTCCCTCTGGCTCATAGGAAGCCACCACTACCTACCTCTCACCCCAGTGACTTGCAATGTTAGTATTCCCTGCCCCATATACTGTCTTGCATCATCTCCCTGTAAAGTGGGAGCCACAGTGAAAATATGATATATACCACAGAGAATAAAAACTACCTTGAATAAATATAAACAGCAAAGGAAGATTTAACTACCATGGAAAAACTTTCACATGACCCCAGACTTTCCCTGGCATTATGCCTTCTTTGTTCTATTTCTATATTATATCTGACCTGGTCTAAGGTTGGCACAAGATTCCATCGGTCTGTACTCCTTTGGCCAAGGTCTCACCTCTTGAAAGTAAACTCCTCTAATTAACTTAATTATCCCTAATAAAATCTATTAACCAAGATGGCATGGACCCCTCTTTATTTGGTATTTCAGTATTCGCTCAGAGGGTAAGCCATTCTACAATTGGCATAAACAGCACAGAACAGATCTTTCCCCTTACATTTGGCATAGTTAGCAGAATAGTTGGCTCATCTACAAATCTTGTATCCTTACACTCCCACACCAGCCCTCAATCCAGACCTGTATAATCAATAAATATACTCTTGCTTTCATGTTAAGAAAACTTCAGTGACATTAAAAGTAGTCCAATTCCAAGGGTATGGAGAATCACATTTAAGCTTAGGGAGTCTCCCTTAAAACCTCTGCAGCTCCCACAGAAGGGAGACTGGGAGAAGAATGGTGGAACAACAATAGAAAGAGTAAATCACATTCTTCCTGGGTGCTCTTCACCCTAACAAGTGTCTTTTTACAACTCCTGAATTCTCTTCATTTCCCCAATCTCTAATAAAAGAACATTTTAAGAGGGGTAAACTCTGATAACAGCCAAATGCTTTAAAAAGTGACTCTTGTTTGAGAACAGAAAGCTTTGTAATGCCTTCAGGGGATAGTAAAGATTCAGATAAATTTCTCTGATTATTTAGAAAAATATTCCCCCCAGTCTACATTCAATAGAGTAAAAATTTTGTTTCCTAAAAATTTTAAAGAAAATATTCTTCCACTCCACAGTTTGCTTAATAACCCTTCATTCTATGTTACTCACTCAAAACCTCATTAAAAGATATCTATCAGATAAGGCTCTGACTTAGTAAACAAGGTAACATTTAAACATCTACTATATTCTCTGAAAAATGATGAATATGATGAAGATAATCAGACAAGTAGAAGATAATCCCCTTCCTAGAGAAGTTTTCTTTTCTCTTTTTTCTTTTTTAAACCCTCAATTTTAGGACAGAAGAGCATCAAGGGTTAGGCAACCAGGGTTAAGTGACTTGCTCAGTGTTACTCAGCTAGAAAGTATCTGATGCCAGATTTGAAACCCAGATCCTCCCAACACCAGTTCTGTTGCTCTAGCCATTGTGCTACCTAGCTGCCCTCTAGTGATGCTTTCTGTTCACTTGGGAAAAGATGTTCACACACATGAAACAACAAGAGAACAATGTATAGCAGTAAAAAAAAAAACAAATAAATGAATGACTGGATGAATAAATGACAAGTTGTATGAAATAGATTACAAATGCAAAGAAGAGAAGGATCAAATTGGGATAAGGTTGGGGGAGAGAAGGGTTTTCACTGAGAATGTGAGAGCTTACCTAGGCATAGTGCTTAGAGAGCTGTCTTTGGAATCAGCAAAATTTGACTTAAAGGCCCTCCTATGACACTTACTGAACAAGGAACCTTAAGCAAGTCACCTGTCAATTCCCAAGGTAAATGTGTAATATTATAAATTATAGAGTAGGGGCTGATCTGCACTGGAATAGGAGACTTTCTCACCCAATTCTCTATGCCAGTCAAATTACAGGTCTGGTTAAAATATACATATATTTCAGGTATCAATGGAGGAGATATTTAAGGCATTAATGGGGGAGATATGAGAGGCACTATGGTATAGTGAAAGACATATGGGGCATAGTCAAAAGACCTGGGTTTGAATTCCAATGAAGATGAGGGTGATGATAACAGGTATATAATCACTCTAAGGTTCACAAATTGTGTTTTTTTTTAACAAATATTGTCACAGTTTATCCTTACAACAATCCTGGGAGGTAGGTGCTATTATTATCCCCATTTTATAGATAAAGAAATGAAGATAAACAGGGATTAAATAACTTGCTCTGGATCATAAAGAGTCTTAGGTCAAATTTGAACTCAGAACTTTCTGACTCTAAGCCCAGTGGTCTAGCCATTATACTGCCTAATTAATATTTAACTTTCCTAGTGTGATCAAGGATAAGCATAGTAATGTCTTGGTATCTTACTTTTCACATCTGTAAAATAGAAATAACAATTAGAGGCATGATAGGAAAAGTGTTTGATTAGGATTTAAGAGACATGGAAAAATATTTTTTTAATCAAAAAAAATTTTAAAGGATTTAAAAGAAACTATGTTTTGATTATGACTCTAATACTTACTGAAGCAGCTAGGTGGTACAGTGAATAGAGAGCACTAGGCCTGGAATCAGGAAGACCTGAGTTCAAATCCAGCCTCAGATATTTATTAGCTTTGTAACTCTGGGCAAGTCACTTAACTCTGTTTGCTTCAGTTTCCTCATCTGTAAAATGAAGAAGGAACTAGGCAAACCACTCCAGTATCTCTGCCAAGAAAATTCCAAATGGGTTCACAAAGAGTTAGGACTGAAACAACTCAACAGCATCAGAGCCTTACTATTTCTATGAAAAAAAATCATAATTTTTCAGGGCCCATTTTCTCCATCTACAAAATGAGAAAATTAGACAAGATGATCTTTAAAGACATTTCCAGTTCTAAAGGTAAAATATTATATTCCTAAATGACTGTTATGTATTAATCATGTATATTAATGACATAAGCAAAGGACAACTCTTTTTTATCATATGCTTAAAATTTACTATAAGTATGTAATAACTATGATTATCTAAGAGAAACAAATTCTCACATTGGCTGTCAGATAACTCTTATATCCAAAACTTACCTATACACACTATGCCTCAAAGACAAGTCTCACTACTTTTATCAGGGTCCCATATGTAAGGTGATCAGTTTAGAGCTTTATACAGAATCAGTGACTTTTTCAGGACAACATTTGTGAATAAGAGACATTCCTTCACCTGATTTTGAATCCTGGCTCTACTGCTTACTACCTCTGGAAACTTTGACTATATTCACCTTCTAGTAAGAGCCTCACCCTTCTAGACTTCAGGTGGTTCATGTGCAAAATGATAGGATCAGGTTAAGATATTTCTAGAGTTACTCCCAGTTTTACATTCTTTTTTTAGAATATAATCTTGACCCATAGAAACAATTGCTGTGCTAAAAGCATTGCATAACAGAAATGTAAGTCCACTGGATATTGACATTATCAAGAAGATGCACACCAGTTGAATCAATAGCATCATACGTTTTTTTGAATTATTCTAAATGGTATTAGCAAAAGATTTCCAAAAAGAGAGACATTAAAATCATCCACAGGTACCTTGAGGCCTCTCATACTCAGCTGATAAAAAAAAAACAAAAAACAAAAAGCAGGAATTTTCATTGTAGTTTTCCTAATCTTAAAATTAAGGCAGATTAAGGTAGAGTGGCACAGTATGATACATAAACTGATTGGCTTCAAAGGCAGGCAGACCTAGATCCTTTTTTGTTTTTTAACCCTTACCTTCTGTCTTAAAATCAATATTGGTTCCAAGGCTAAAGAATGGTAAAGGCTAGGCAATGGAGGTTAAATTGATTGCCCCGAGTCACACATCTACGAAATGTCTGCACTCAAATTTGAACCCAGGACCTCCCATTTCTAGGCCTGGCTCTCAGTCCACTGAGCTGCCCCCCAGACTTAGATTCAAGGTCTGTCTTTGACACATAAAGGCTATATGACATTGGACAATTAGCCTCTTAATCCTCTGAGGCAGTGGTGTCAAACTCAAATATTAATGAGGTTCACAAATCAATACAAAGAGAATCCTGTAACCTACATGTTGATTTAGTTTTTAAATGTAATATTATTTATATTTTATTATATTTTAGTTTATTTTGTTAAATATTTCTAGTTGCATTTTAATTTATTCTCTTTTATTATTATGAATTTGATAAGCATTAAAAAAATGAACATTGCCATATTCATAGAACAGAAAAAAGAGGACCACATTTGAAATTGTGACTCTCCACTACATACATCTTTTTTAAAATACATGCTTCAAATTTAACATGGTAGTTCCAACACAGCTTTGCTTGTCTGTTTCCCATTCTGCATTTTTTTTGCTCTCTTATCTTTCAATGATTCATCGATGTTCTCATCTCTCTTTCATTTTTATGATTATCATGAACTCTACTTCTTTTCAAAACTCAATTCAACAAGAAACTAATGAACTTTTAAAAAATTTAAATTAAAACTTTAATTGAATTTTAATTTTATTTCCCTCCCTTCTACCTTCCCCCTAAAGAAGGCATGTTTATACATAGGTTGTATACATATTAGTATATAATACAAGTTTCTCTCTTCATCATGTTGTAAAATGGGACACATATTGCTTAAACTAAAGCAAAACTCATGGAGGACATAATGTGAAGAACAGTATGCTTCAATCTGCATTCAGTATTACATTTTAATATGGTTCTAGAAGCATTCAGGAATGCCCCAGGCCTGGTGTCTGACACTTCTGCTCTTAAGGCAACTCTTACAACAGCTGTACAGAAGGTGCTGACCCACATAATCGAGAGTTACCTCACCCAGGAGTTATTTATACCAATGAAATCCCAAGTACAATCCCTACCTATGATTAAACATCAATTTATTCAATGAAGTGGAAAAGAGATGAGGAAAATTTCTTCAAGATGCTCAGGCTAGAAACACATTATTTATTCAGCAAACATGCAAATTTATATTGTCTATTAGTTACAAAGCACTTTGCAAGGGGATACAAAAATATAAAGACAGGTAAAACTCAGTCTCTGCCTTGTGATGCTTAAATTTTAGTAAGAAAGGGCAACTCAGTAGCACAGTGTATCAAGGTCTGGAGTCAGGAGAATCTGGGTTCAAATGTGGCCTTAGATACTTCCTAGCTGTGTGACCTTAGGCAAATCACTTAACCCCATTTGCTTAGATCTTGCCACAATTCTATCTTTAAAAAAAAAACAAAAAAAAAACCCCTTACTTTCTCTTTCAGAAGGCAGAGGAGCAGTAAGTGCTAGGCAATGTGGGTTGTGACTTGCTTAGGATCACACAGCTAGGAAATGTCTGAGGTCATATTTGAACCCAGGATCTCTCATCTTCAGGCTTGTCTCTCAATCCACTGAGCTTTCTAGCTGCCCTGTCTTAATTAATACTATGATAGAAGATAAGGCTTTTAAAAATTAGTTATCAATATGGCATATACAAATACTAGAATGCAGAATAAAATGTGATAAGAAGAAAGGGGAGATGGACACCAAAGTGTTACAAAAAATTCAGAGGAGGAAACAATCATCTCTGACAAGAGACCACTGGAAAAGGCTTTATGAAGGAGATGAGCTGAGCCTTTAAGGTCATAAACTACTTCATCTCTCTAATCCTTGGTTTCCTCATCTACTAATTGAGGCTAATAATATTGACACTATCTTCTTGTGGAAAAAGGTACTTTGTAAATTTTAAAACTCTGCATAAATATAACCAGAAAAAGATGTAATGACTGAGAAAACAAAGTTTGGTCTTCTTAGCAGATCAATTTATTAAGCAATGCATGTCAATTGCTTAGCAAATCAGGACAAAGCCCTTTCCTCAGTTTAGGATTGGACTCCAAATACAAGGGAAGATGGACTTTTATACAGAAAAATAACTAATCGAGTAAGACCAATTAATTAAAAGGAACGATACAGCATTAGGTAATTTGATTTCTGATTGGATGAAAAATTAAGGATTTTACAAGTTGGTTGGGTTAGAGTGAACAGGTTCAGTTCCCTGACTTCAGGAAAAGAAGTGCACTCCATTCCTCCCCAAGTATCTGTAAACAATCAAAGACATATGAAAATAATACCCAATTGATTAGAAAGGGACCAGGTTTCAGATAAGACATATGGATTGTTTGAGAGGTACAATCATGAGAATATTCCTTACATCATTCTTAGGATTTGACTGATCAAATAAAACCTATCCTTGGTTAAAAGCCTCTAAACATCAGATGCACGAAGTCCAGTTACTCCACCATGCTGAGCTATGTCAAACAATGCAATAACGTTTTCTCCCAATTGCCACAACTGAATAAAGTTTTCTCACCAGACAGAATTCGCACTAATTCCATAATTAAACAGAAAAGGAACTAAGCTAGCTCCAGAACTAAGTTACAAGATGGAGTCAGCATGGTTCACTGTGGTTCCCACAATTAACCACTTGCTGTCTTAATCCTCTCAATCCCTTCATAATATGAGGAGAGGATAATGAATCAGAGCAATTCCAAAATAATTGTACATGCCTTAAAGTTTGCAAAGGGCTTTAAAATATCTCATTTGATCTTCTCAGCTACCCTGTGAGATAAATGCTATTTAAATGACTTGCCCAGGTTCATACAGCTCGTAAGTTTTGGAGGCGAGATCTGGACTCCAGTGTTTCTGACTCAAAGTTCAGCACTCTCGCCCCTGTGCCATCTAGCTTCCTTGAATATCAATACTTCTACCTGCTAGAAATGCTTTAGTGTAGATGACATCATGATGCCATCCATAAATCATGAATTAAAATA
Source organism: Monodelphis domestica (assembly GCF_027887165.1). Classification (NCBI taxonomy): domain Eukaryota; kingdom Metazoa; phylum Chordata; class Mammalia; order Didelphimorphia; family Didelphidae; genus Monodelphis; species Monodelphis domestica. Next base: position 237,444,605 of record NC_077227.1, on the reverse strand, counting down.
AAGTCAATTAATTACACAAATGCTTTCATTATGTGCTCATTCTGAATGGTAATAAATTTGGAACATCTCACTAATTATAGGCAAAGATTTCCTAAGTGCCCTTTGTCAGTGATCCCCTCAGCTCCTAGTAACCCAATAATCATTGCCAGTAACTGCCTATGTAAGCCATTCTTAAGAAATAACTTCATTCCTAAATCTAGATTTCAAAAAATAAGAAATGAAATCAAAGGTTACTAAAATCTTAAAAAAGAAAAAGTAGAAAAATCTTTGGTCATTGAAAACCTTCTTACAGCAAATGTTCTATATGAGAAGGAAATTAAAGATAAAAATAATACTGATGCCACAAAAAATTGAAAAAGAGATAAGCCAAGACAGAAATTTCTAAAAGTCCTTTTTGATTGAGTTTGATGGCATGGATCCAAATAACAAACCAAATATACCCAAGTAATTCTTAAAAGATGACATTTGCTGCAATCATTATGAACAAGTACATTCTTCCACAATAATTGACAGAAAGAGGAAAAACTTGTCCAGGACCTATTCACAACAGCATATGTTATTGCCAAGGTAAGAACCATAGGAGGAAATCTGTAACTCAGAACAACTACATCTTATCAAAGGCATCAAACAGCAGCATGGCATAAAAAAGCTACTGAGGATCTCCAAAAAGTCACTGGAAAAATTACATCAGTATCTAACTGGTATGTAGAGAAGAAAACTTGAAAACCTTATCATCCAAAGGGGAGAGAAACAGAGAGACAGAGTGAGGGGGCTGGGGTGAACAGAGAATACAAGCTATATGTTGAGTGACTTCCAAGCACCTCATTTTGTTTCAACATTAAACTCTAAGAAGGTACTTACTTGAAAGCTGTGCAGGCAACATGGCAGAAGAACAAAATAAACAATACAATGATGAAAATTAAGTACAGAAATTTATGAAACAAAATCAGGAGAGAGATATAACTCCCATAGAAAATTTCTTGTCACCTATATGATTATAAGAAATTAATAATAATTGATGATGATTAAAAATGAGTAGAATTGTACCAACAGGAGGAGGGTATTTCAGATGTGATATATAAAATGTATACAAAGAAACAGAGGTGGGAGCATACAGGACTCCAGACTTGTCTAAAATATATGGCTCATGAGGGGAATAGTGTAAGGACAGGGTTAGAATGAAACGTGGGAACCAAGTCATGGTAGGTTTATATGTCAATTTAAGGAATTTCAGCTTTGTCCAGTAGACAATGGAGAACCAATAAAGGTTTTTGAATGGAAGCATAGAGGGTAAGAGAACACAATGAAGTTGTGTATCAGGAAGTTTAAATTGCCAGGAATGTACAAGCTAGACTAAAGAAAAAAGAGAATAAAGCAAGGAAAGCAATAAAGAAATAATTACAAAAGATCAGTTAAGAAGTAATAATGTACTGAACTAGGATAGTGGCAATAAAAATGGAAAGGAGATAGATATAAAAGATATTGCAGAAGTAACCAGCATGCATGTTCAATTGAATAAAGCTAGGTTAGACTCTAAAATTTATAACCATCTTGTTTTTTTTTTTTTAACAGAAAAAGTTAGACATGGGTCTAAGTCCTCATTCTCCCTTTCACTCACTATGAATAACTAAGTATGACTCTCAGGGATCATAGATTTAGAATTGGAAGGGACATTAGAGGCTGTCTAGTCCAATCTCCTCATTTTTAATATTAGGCTTATATTAGGAAACTTGGGCTCCGAGTAGTTAAGAGATTTGCCCAAGGCCACACAGTCACGATTCTCTAAGCTACAGAGTTTTTAAATTCCATTTCCCAGAAGCATTTTCTGTTATTTTATTTCTTCGTTTCACTTAATAATAAAAAAGAATGAGGGCTTTTTACTCCAATAATTATTATTTTAACTTGGGAAGCAATCAATTTTGAGTCCCTAATGAATCTATTCTGAGTAGTATCTCCATCCTTCAGCTTGAAAGAATAAGAGGAGAACAAGAACCAGAAGGCTACATGAACTTGTTAAGAACAAGGAAGAGCAATTAGATGGCAATCTTTTCATCATAAATGCAACAGAATACACAAAGTGAGAAGGTTCAGTAGAATAGAAGAAATCCTTTAAAAAGAGATGACAACAGTTTCTCTTAAAAAAAACAAAACTTCTTTCCTTCTCTCTTAGAATCAATATTGGATATTGGTTCCAAGGCAGAAGAGTGATAAGGGCTAGGCAATGGGGGTTAAGTGACTTGCCCAGGGTCACACAGCTAGAAAATATCTGAGGTCAGATTTCAATCCAGGACCTCCCAAGGGCCTGGCTCTTAATCCACTAAACCACCAAGCTACACCCTAATAGTTTCTTATAAATTGATTTTCCTGTCCAGATATTCCCCAGGATGAAGTAGAGAGCATACCTCCTCTACAGGCATGTTTATAAATAACAAGATAGTGGAATCCTGGGATGGCCCTCAGTATAATTGTGAAGTAGCTAAGTCCTTGAAACTTCTCCCCCTTCTAATCACCTTCTCCTATTTTTAATGACTCTTTTTTCCTTCTCCCTTCCCCAGATTTCAAGTATCCTCACAGCAACATAACAGTAACAAAAATGAAACAAAAACCTTACTATGAAGAGCCCACCAAGGTAACTAAAGTGCAACAACTGGGGCTTTGCTACTGGGTAGGAAATTAAGGAAGGTACCAAAAAAGGCTGTTAGGTGACTCAGTGGAAAAGAATCAGACCCAGAGATGGGAGCTCCTGGGCTCAAATTTGGCCTCAGACACTTCCTAGCTGTGTGACCCTGGGTAAGTCACTTAACCCCAGTTAACCCTGCCCTTACCATTTTACTGTCTTTGAATCAATACTTAGTGTTCTGTATTTGTCTGACATTTACGAGGTATCTAGTATTCAAGTACTTACTATCTAGTCTGGTGTGATTGGAGATGACAGCTCAGTGAGGATAAAGAGGGTTCAGGGTTTGGGGGGGAGAAAGAGAAAACAAGAACCCAGTTATAGGATGAAAATTTTGGTGTTAGAAAGTGATACGATCACTACACAGTTTAATATTAATTCCAAGACAGAAGGTAAGAATTAAATAAATTCTTGTTGTCTTGACTTCCCTCTTCCACAGCACAGAAACTTTCTGAGTTTCTAGAGCAGGCTTCCTCCTCACCCTCATCCTCAACTTACTCTACATGCAAAAATTGCTAAGTGCTCCCTGCTGGACCTCCGCCTTGAGTTTATCATGGAAAGAAGGTAGCTGAGCTGGAAAGAGAGTATGAATGAATGCAATGAATTACCTTGACTGTAGGGATCAGTGGCATTATCTTCTTATAATGGGGCTAACACTCCATTCTGGTTGTAACTATTAAACCCTTTCCAGAAGCCTTATCAACATTTGCTTCTAAACTTTCAGAGTTCTGGAAGACCTCGTAACCACTGCTCAGCCTATGGGGAGTTAGTGTGTTTGATGTAGCTGGCCAAGCAGTCACCTTCCCCAAAACACTGAACAAGAACTCAAGGAAGAATAATGAAGCAGACCCAGGCTGAAAAGCCCTTCCCATGTGAGCCCTGACAGTCCTGGGAATGTTCATGCTTGCTGGGTGGCAAGGGCCACAGGCTGCTATCAGATTGGAGTTCAAGCACAGATAAAGACAAAAATAAAGACTTGTGGATGAACAAATTGACCTGCACGGTGATTATATATAAGACACACACACCAAAGATGACCTGGAAGATAAAGTTCACAACCATCCGAGCTCAGTCATCCCAGCTATCTCACAGTTATTGCTTGTGAATCAGATAAAGATGAGAGCGGGGTACTGCAGCAGGTCATGTGTGAAGGCAGCAAGATGAGGTTTGTGTTTGTCTGACATTTAAGAAGTAGCTAGAATTCAACCATTTACGGTCTGCTCTGGCAGATGGGATATAGCAGCAGCTCAGTAAGGATAAAGGGGGATGGGGAGTGGGGGGGATAGACAAAGACAGAGAGAAAGGGAGGGAAGGAGGAAGAGACAGAGGAGGGAGGGAGGGAGGGAAAGAGGGGGGTAGGAAGGGGAAAAGTAGAGAAAGAGACAGAGAAGAAGAGAAGAGAAGAGAAGAGAAGAAGAGAAGAGAAGAGAAGAGAAGAGAAGAGAAGAGAAGAGAAGAGAAGAGAAGAGAAGAGAAGAGAAGAGAAGAGAAGAGAAGAGAAGAGAAGAGAAGAGAAGAGAAGAAGAAGAAGAAGAAGAAGAAGAAGAAGAAGAAGAAGAAGAAGAAGAGAGGGAGAGCACTAGAACCCAGTGACAAAATGAAAATCTTGGTGTAACAAAGTGACATGGTTGCTACACAGCTTAAAGGTGATTCTTAAGGGAAAGAAAAGACAGCACTTTGAAACCACATTACCTGATGAATGTTTTTTTTTTTAACTGGAGGAAAGATTATTAACTAGTGGGATAATGATTACAGAGTAAATAGAAACTCTCAGGAAAATTGAAGTGAGAAAGTATTACGGCAAGGAGAAAGCTATTTCAGCCAAAAATCTTATAAAATAAAGGCAGAAAGGCTGCTGGAATGATACAGAATATCCCCTCACTAAAATAACAGCTTGCAAATGTAGTCACCATTTCATTAAGGTATGAATTCAGTTTTGCTTGATAAATATCCACCCAGTTTTAACTAACTACCCTGCAAGTCCAAACATGGAGTGACAAAGAATCTTCTCATGCAGATTTTGTCACTTTTATTTAATGGTCTAATGAAGGGTCCCAGCCAGAGAAGTAGATTATTGTAGAAATTAGAAAGAGATATGTGAAAGTCTGAATATGTTTATAAACCAAGGAAAAACTAGGCACAGGATTTAAATTTTTTTTTAGTTATATGTAGAAAACATTTTGATGATTGATTTTTTTGACATTTTAGAATTAAAGTTTTCTCCCTCCCAACCCTCCACCCTTCCCAAAAGTAATGAATAGTCTGATATAGGTTATATCTATACTTCTCTGTCATAAACATTCCCATATTACTTCTGTCATAGTAGAAGTCACATATCACAAATACAATAGAAATCTCATGAAGGAAATATAGTTGAGAATGGCATGCTTTGATCTATACTTAGACTCCCAAAGTTCCTTCTTTGGCTGTGGATTTCATTTTCATAATGAGTCTCTTGTGGTTATCTTCGAGACTTGCTTTGCTGATAGTGGTTTAGTCCTTAGTAGCTGATCATTGCACAGTATTTCTATTATTATATACATCGTTTTCCTGGTTCTGCTCACTTCACTTTACATCAGGTCTTAAAAGTCTTTCTAGGTTTTCCTGAACTCAAACTGTTTATCCATCTTTGTGATGTAATAGTATTCCATTACAATCATACACCACAGCTTGCTTATCCATTCCCTAGTGATGGACACCCTCTTAGTTTCCAATTCTTTTAGGTAAAAGTTTTGATGAAGGGGAGAGCACAGAATGTTTTGAACACAAGCTGAGCATTTATTTGCTGTCTTCCCAGCCAGTCTCATCTCCAGATGAAATCCTCACATAAAATCAGAACTCACCCTGAAAGGATTTTTCACATCTACTAATCCAACTGGAAACTGAAAAGTAAAAAAATACTGCCTGACAAATACCTGAAAACCTAAAAAGAAAACATATCAGTATTAGACCATACACTCTGGAAATGTCTTATTGACCCAATGTTCATTGATCCAGACAGCAAATAATTTCAAGGATCCTTTTCTCCCCTACCAAGAGGTCGTTTGGTATCTACATGTGTTTTCTCATGGAATGAGAGAGTTTTGTCCTAAATAGATGAATCCTTCAAATGTCAGGCATAAATATTTCAGTGAAGGTTGCTACAAATCTATCATATCCATGAAATTCATATTGCATGTACAGTGTCCAGCAGATAATATTTTCATTTACTGCTGATGTTTGTAGTCTATCTAACATGACTTTGTTAGGAAATACAATTCATTATGTTTATTGGTAAATTCTTTAATAAATATTTAAATCAAGTTGAGTATTGCAGTATCAGTGCAACATACAAGCTATCATTTTTAGTGAACTTCACATTCAAGTCATCTTAATTAAGCATCTACAGTATAGGTTTTAATCCTAGTTAAAACATGTTACCTTTATCACCTTGGCCATGTCACTTTTCCTCTCTGGGTCTTAGTTTCCTCATCTGTAGAATGAAGAGATTAGATTAGATAAGATCCATTCCAACTCTGTCTATAATCCTATGACACAATGTACCAGGCTCCATGCTAGCCCCAAGAAATACAAAAATGAAAATAAAATAAATCCTGCCCTCAAGAAGCTTACATTTTATTTGAGCTAATATGTGCATAAATAAGAATACAATATAAATAGGAAACAGATAAAAAGTAATTGTGGGTCAGAAAACATGAAGATGATGGGAACTGGGGGATCTTCATGTAGATAGTACCTCTAGAGCTAAATTTAAAGGAAAGTAGGCATTTTAAAAGGAAAAGGTGAGGAGGAAAGGCATTTCAAAGATGGAGGAAAGTCTGTGTAAAAGCACGGAAATGGAATATAATGAATGAGGAACAGCAAAAAGACTAGTTTAACTTAAGAGAATGGCATGGTAAGACTCTTTAAATATTTCAAAGGCTCTCAAGAGAAAGAAGGATTAAAGTTGTTCCAATCAGCCCCAGAAAAACAGAGATAGGGCAAAAAGATAATGTTAGAGGAAGGAAGATTTTGACTTAATATTAGGAAGAACAATTGAAACTCTCAAGATAAGAAATGTATTCCCTTGTTGTAAGGATGGGGGCAGGGCAAGATTTGGAACCCTGACATGAGGACTGAGGCAGAATCAGTAGCAGATGGAGGGCAAAGGATTCTGGGAAGGAAAAACTGACCTGGAGGAATTCTGAGAGCTTCTGATCTGGGACTAGGACCTGACAGGCCAGATTTGGAGGGTTGATGATTCAAGCCTAATATTGATCTCCTTCAAACAAACATCTCCAATCACCTCTAATGTAAGGAGAAGATATCTCAGACCCCTAAGGGGGGCTGTGAACTCTCAGAAAGGAGAGCCAAGCTCCCTTGTCCTATCCTGCTTTCCCTAACCTATTCCTTCTACAATCTCTTAGACCAAATAGATATATAAGCTAATAGAGGATTTGTTTTAGTTGGGAAGGGACAGTGAAATCTGAATGAGCAGAATTATATGCCATCCAGGCCAAGGACTGTTAAGATACAACAGGGCATCCTATTCCCTCCTTCTCTTGCCCTATTTACCTAAGAACCTATATGAAATCCATAATGCAGTCAGATACTTGTCAAGCCTCTCAATATAGTTTGAAAGGGTATACAATATGGAAATAGAGACAAATACCTCAAAGAGTGCCTGAGGCCATCTTCTCTGAGGTAAGGCCCCTTGCTGGAATTTACCTCTAGATCCTTTCCCAGGGAGAGGCACTGAAGACATCCATAAGTGTGGTTGAGAGGGGAAGCTTATCTTCAGGTCCTCTCCAGCCATTACTCCAGGGGACTCAGGCTGTAACTGTCTATCTCAGGGGAGGGAGAGAAAGACAACATTCAGACTCTCACAAGCCCTGGCTCTTTCCCTCTCATACTGTCCCTGTAACAGAAGCCCTTTCCTCTCTTCACTGATACAACATCATTATCAATGGAGAAGAGCTTTTATTACAACATCAAGAATATCCATTTTTACACTGGAAAGTAGTGAACTTTCTATCACTGGAAGTTTTCAAATAGAGTCTAGATGACCATGTGCCATCGGATAGCCGTTTAGGGTTTGAAGTTGGAGGATTGCTATCAAGGGACAGAATAATTTTGCCCAACTGGTATTAGTGGAAGTATTCCCAAGTCAAATTCCCAGGTCACGTTTGTCAGCATATTCAACTTAAAGATGCTATCAATCTTTCCTAGTAGATGTTTGGTTCTTGGAGTAGCAAAAGATCTTATATAGGCTCTGAGAACTTAAATTTGGAATGGACTTTAGGGATCATCTTATCCGACCTCATTTTACTCATGTTTAATAGTCAGAGAATATACAAGTACACACATATGATTCTCGCTATCCCATCCAATATAATAGTGTCATTTATGTTATTTTTCAGTCCTTTCTGACTCTTTGTGCCCCCATCTGGGGTTTCCTTGGCAATGCTCCTAGACTGATTTGCCATTTATTTTCCAGATCATTTAAAGATGAAGATACTGAGGCAAACTAGCTTAAGTGACTTGCCCAGGATCCCACTGCTGATAAGTGTTGGAGGCCAGATTTAAATTCAGGAAGAGGAGACTTCCTGACTCCAGGCCTGGCACTCTTTGTACTGTGCCACTTTGGCCTGTGAGATAAAACCAAACACCAATGTAGGATCATGAAACCCTGTTGTTATGTAGGCTGGCTGGTGGTCAAAACATGATTTTGTTTCACTTGAGGTCATGTTTCATCCAAACTAATAAATAATATTATTAATCAATATTATTAGGTAAAATACACATATTCTTGAGCAGATTAGTGAAGACAATTTGACCTTTTTTAGTTGAAATCATTAGAACTGTTCTTTCAGGGAATGCTCCCCAATTTCCTTTTTCAGTGCTACAATATAAAGACCAATGGACTTGGGAGTCAGAAAACCTGGGTTTAAGTCCCATATCTATCACCTAGTGGCTGAATAATTTTAGACAAATGAGTTAGTTGCTCCTAGTCTATAAAATGGAGGCAATACCACTTATACTACCTACCTCAAAAGGTGGGTTCTAAGAATTGAATGAGATAATTCATATAAAACATTCTGCAACTGAAAGCAGGATATAAATCTACATTCATTCATTTAACAAATATTTACTGATTGCTTACTATGTGCCTAGCACAGTAATAGGTGCTATTGGAGATATTTAGAAATAAATACAATTATCAGCTCTGCAAGGATCCAGGACAATTCCAAGGGACTCATAACAAAAAGGCTATCTACTATCATAGAAGGAACTGATGGAGTCTGAATGCAAATTAAAACATAGTGGTTTTCATTTTATTTCCCCTATGAATTTTTCTCTAGTGTAAACAATATGTCTTCTTTCATAACATGATGAACATGAAAATATGTGTTGTGTAATAACACATGTACAACCTACATCATATTGCCTGCCATCTCAGGGAAGAGGGAGGTGTGGGAGAGAGGGAAAGTAATTGGACCCCAAAATGTCAGAAAATGATTCCTAAAATGTATCAGCATGCAATCTGAAAGAAAAAAAAATTAAAAAGAGATTCCTTGATACGTAGGGGTTCATATTATTGTTTGATAACATAGACATATATGAGAAGTTTAAAAACACAAGTGCCATCTCGTTCAATTCTTCTAAAAGATCATTGCTGACCAGACTTTTTATAAATTACTCTCCTTCATACTCACAGTGGCCCAGGCAAACCTGCCTCCTTGACCTTCCCCATATGTAGCAACTCCATCTCCCTTTTCCTGGTTGTACTCCATGCCTTGAATACACTACTTCTCTATCTTTCAGTCAATTTCAAGTCTCATCTTAAATGCCACTGCCTCCAGGAAGTAGCTGGTCTGGCAGGTAGAGCACTGGACCTAGAGCAAGGAAAATTTGAGCTCAAATATAGCCTAATTTATTAGCTAGGTAACCGTGCACAAGCCATTTAATTGGTGTCTGCCTCAGTTTCCTCATCTACAAAATAGGGATAATAGCATCTACTTCCCTGAATTTTGAAGCTAAAATGACATAATCCTTGTAAAGCACAAAACCTGGCACACAGTAGGCACTTAAATAATGCTTGTTTCTTTCCTCCTAGCAGGAAAAGTACCTACCTGGTAATTCCAATTTTGTATCTATTTTATGTTTTCTTTGCTAAAACTATAAGCTACTCAAAGGCAGGAACGATTTTTACTTTTTTGCTTTGTATGCACAGCTCCAAGACAGAGAACTGATCTTGTAGCCAGAAAAACTTGAATTTAATTTCCACCTCTGAGATATACTGGCTATGCAATTCTGAATAAATTTCAGTCTTTAGGTCACACATGCATCCCAAAACACTCCAAAGTGTGCCTGGACTAAATTAAAATTTAATTAGGAAATAATTAATAACATAAATAAAAACATAAGAAAGCATAGATAATATTAATATAGAGTCTTCTAAGTTAATCTGTGCCCACAGGGACCCTTTTGTATAGTTCAGGGTCCCTGTTTCTATGATTTTGGCATTGCTGCTTTAAGCATCTAAGACTATATATTAGAGAGGAAATGCCAGCCTGTTTTGGCAGAAGGAGTTTCCTCATCAGAGAGGTCCCTATGCTGATGAAATCACAGTTCTAGTCCCCATCCCTTATCCTTAGTACGTAACACAGTGATTGGCCCAGAGTAGATGCTTAATTAACTCTTGTGGATAGTTCAATTACTCTACTTCACAGATGTTGAATGTGACCCCACTACTCTGTCATAGATGGTTTTTGTGGATTGTGGTGGTCAAAAATCAAAGAGCTACCAGAATGTAGCATATATGAAATTTCCCAATGAATGCTATTAAGAATAAATTATACATATATTTATAAAATAATAAATAAATACTGAGGGGGGGAAGCATTTCAGAGGAAGAAAGGAAGAATGTGGACAAGAAGTAATAACTCTTTGCTGTTGTTCAACTGTTTCAGACACTTCTGACTACCTGACTCCATTTGGGGTTTTCTTACTGAAGTAGTTTGCCATTTTCTTTACTAGCCCATTTAAAGATAAGGAATCTGAAGCAAGCAGGGTTAAGCATCTTGCCCAGGATAACACAGCTGGTAACTGTCTGAGACTGGATTTGAACTCAGATATTCCTGATGAGCCACCTACTTACCTAACACTCTCTCTCTCTCTCTCTCTCTCTCTCTCTCTCTCTCTCTCTCTGTCTCTCTCTCTCTCTCTCTCTCTCTCTCTCTGTCTCTCTCTCTCTGTCTGTCTGTCTCTGTCTCTGCCTCTGTCTCTGTCTCTGTCTGTCTCTGTCTGTCTGTCTCTCTCTCTCTCTCTCTCTCTCTCTCTCTCTCTCTCTCTCTCTCTCTTTCTCTCTCTCTCTTTCTCTCTCTCTCTGAAGAACAGAAAGGGTTAGGAATGGGGTTGAAATGACTTGTAGCCAGGGTCACACAGATAGGAATTGTTTGAGGCCAGGTTTGAACCCAGGACCTCTCATCTTCAGGCATGGCTCTCTATCCACTGAGCCACCTAGCTTTTACACACACACACACACACACACACACACACACACACACACACACACACTTTTCTCTCTTTACTAAGCAACAAACTTGTACTACAACTGCAAGTGTCCATGTTAGGGGAGGCCAGAAGGCCACTGCCTCCCTTCAGAAGGAAATAGATCAATGCAGGGCACCAGAAAGAAGTAGGTTTTGATTTCCTTTTTCTTCAGGGAAAGAAAAACCCATATAAAGAGCTGATATTCTTGGCTAAGGTCAACCTGAAACTATCTTTGACAAAACCAACACAGCCAAAGAGTAAACCTTTTATAAGCTTTTGTCAAGCACATATTTGAAAGAGTAACAAGACAGCAAATGTAGTCTTTTATAGTCTCCGAGATTTTCTGCTCTATTCCCAGTTAATGAGCATATATGCACAGTTACTGCTTTTAATTAACAACAACAACAAAAAAAAAAACAGAATTATTTGACCTCTCCGCTATTAGTGAAAGCATTATAACTGCAAGGCTCAGGGTCAAGGTCTTCAGATTGCTGAACTGTTTGGAATATTATATCCTTCCAGCATGAAAGACTGGTATAATGGAAGGATTATAGGATTATGGAGTCAGATGGCTTGGGATGGAACCCTGGCTCTCTCTACTACTTAGTACCTGTGTGCCCTTCAGCAAGTTGTTTCTCAGACTCCATTTCACATCTGTAAAATCTGTAAAATCAGGAGGTTGAATTAAATGATCTCTAGCTTTAAATAAAATGAGCCATCTTCACATTAATATGCCCAAAACATTATCCTCATTATCTTTCTTCCCCATAGCATGCTGGTAAATGTTTAACAATCTGCTCTCCAGGGGGGGAAAGATGGACTGAGGACACATTTTAAGTTTAATCTGCATTATTATTTTCTCCATTACTTTTTTAAGTCTAGAAATCAACAGAAGAGCAAATCCAATCTTGAATTTATTGGTTGTTCAGTAATTTCAGACTGTCTGACACTTCATGATTCTATCTGGGTTTTCTTAGCAAAGATACTGCCTTTCCTTTCACTAGCTCATTTTATTGATGAGGAAACTGAGGCACACATTATTAAGTGACTTGCCTAGGGCACACAGTAAGGACAGTTTTGAGCTTGGGAAGATGAATCTTCCTGACTCTTGGATTGGCATTCTATCTGCTGCCCCATCTAGCTGTCCCCTGATTTGTAGCATTTACTAATTTCTAAGGTGTTCTACCCCTACCCATTCAATAAACCTGGATGATTTCCTCTCACTTCCAAGATGAAATATGAAGACTTCAGTTTGGCATTCAAAGTCCTTTATAACCTCGGCCTCTCCTCCCTTCCCAGTCTTCTTACACTTTATTCCCTCCACATAGCATGTCGTTGGACTACACTGGCCTCCATGTTGTTCCTCAAACAAAACACCCCATCTCCAACTCAGTGCATTTTCACTGCTGTCCCCCCATACATGGAATGCTCTCTTTCTGTGAAAAATTAACACTAGCTGTTCCCTTTCACTTTTGACCCTAAACTGAACTCTGAATTTTTTAAGGGGAAAGTTTTTAATACTAAATTTCAAATACTTCATTCTCTAATTGAATTAAATTGCAATTCACATCAGACTTTGATTGAATTAAGAACTAGCAAAACCTGTTACTTATCTGTCAACAAATTACTTAAGATGGTGCAAGCAGGCATACTTTACCGCCATCTAAAAGGCCACACTAGAGGACTTCTGACATCTGGAAGACAGAAGACACCTGTCTCTCATCCTTCGTAACTCCCTGGGACTTGGAAGACCTGCCTCTTTTCCAGAGTAAGGACAGAGCCCTCCAACCAGAGGGGCTTGGAAAAGGGGACATCACTCAGGGAATAAGTGTGGGTCTGGAGAGGAAATTGGGCTTCTTTTTGGCTCTGAATTGGGAGTGAGAAGATGTCTGTGGAGATGGCTCCTGGACTCAGTGAAGACATGAAAGGGAACTGCCAGCCAAACACGGTGAGAGGCCTTTTCTTTCTCTGACCAGCTCTTTTAAATGTATTTAATAATTAATTATAAATTAAGATGTAACCTCCAGAGAATTTTAATCTTAATGGTCTTCTCCTAATCACTACCTCCAGGCTTTCTTGTCATCTTTTAGTTCTCATCTATAATTCTACTTCCTACAAAAAAAGTATTGCCTGATCTATCTTCATGCTAATATCTTCCCTCTACTGAGCACCTTCAATTTATCTTGTATGGAGCTTGGTTGTACATTGTTATTTGTATATGGTTCCTCCATTAAAGTGGGAGCTACTTGAGGGCAGAGACTATTTTTTGCTTTTCTTTGTAGCTCTAGCATTTAGCATAGTACTTGGCACATAGTCGATGCTTAATAAGTGCCTGTCGATTTTACCTGGAGTGGGATAGAAAATGTCTAGAAGAGGCAGAGCTAGGTGGCTCTGTGGAAAGAGAACTAAGCCTGGAGTTAGGAGGTTCTGGGTTCAGATCTGACCTCAAACACTTCCTAGCTATGGGACTTTGGGCAAGTCACTTAATCCCCATTGCCTAACCCAGTGATGGCAAACTTTTTAGAGATCAATTGCCCAAACTGAAAACCTCCCCAACATGGAAGCCTCCCAGGTTACTCCAGACAGGAGAAGGAGTAAGCACGACCATTGGGCTGCTGGACAGAGTGGCCAGTGATATGAGAAACATCCTTAGGTGCACACGGAGAGGAGGAAGGGAGCAGACCTCCAGCACACATGCCATAGGTTCACCAACATGGGACCCTAACCCTTCATCCTCTTCCTCCTTGGAACCCATATTTAGTACTGCTTCTAAAAGAGAAGGTAAGGGTTGGTGTTTTTATTTTTTTAATGCCCAAGCCTCTAGCATCATACTGACATGAATAACAACATAGCAAGCTGGAGTGCCTTCTTCGCTACCACCACTGCCTTTTCTAACAGATAACACATACCAAGAAAGTGGAAAGGAAAGAATTTCAGAGTAAACAATCTATGAGTGCTCCTGAGGACAAATTATGAACCAGAAAACCAAAAGTAAAAAATAATTTCCCCCTCAATAGATGGTCCCTCTAAATGTTTCTTCTAAAAATAGACCAGCATTTTATTCTTGTACAGCCTTAGAAGTTTGGAGAGAGTAAGGATTCGTTTAAGAGCAGTTGAAGAAATGTAAACAAGACTGAGTGCTTTCATTTTATTCCCAAGGAAGCTCCCCACTCTTCTACTCCTTTTATCAAGCCTTTAGGTACCAAGGAAGAGTAAGAACAGATTTTATTAAGCAGGATCAGCTAGATAGGGTACTGGACCTGAAGTCAGGAAAAGTTGAGTTCAAATTCTGCCTTATATACTTACTAGATAAAACCATAAGTAAGTCACTTGACATCTGCATGCCTCAGTTTCTTCATTTATAAAATGGAGAGGATAATAATAGCAGCTATCTTACCAGGTTGTGAGAATAAGATGAAATGATATTTACAAAACTTTAAAGTACTATGTATATATGCTAGCTATTATGTTTGTTTTATATATTTTTCATTCTTATAATTATTCAGCACTGTACCAAAGCACTATTAGATTTTGTTCATAAAGGCTGTAGATTTTAAAAATTAATATTCAATATTCCAAGTATTATATTTAATAATATTTAACTTTAAGCAAAAGGAAACTAAAAAACTAGAGAAACAGGGAGAGCTCACCAGCCTCACAAGTGAAAAAGAGAGCACAAGGGAGGAGCCATGAAAACTTATATACAAATATAAAAGACGCACAAAAACAGAAAGGGGAAAGGAATTTGGGGACAGGGGAAGAATTCTGGGAGATGAAGTGCAAAGGATACAAAATTTCCACTTATACAAGGCACTTGAAAGTTTGTGGATTGATTAACCAACTGAATGCATTACCCTCCAAGTCTGAAAGGAATTAAGGGAAAGGACAAATAGGAAAGGGGATGGTGACTTTAGTAAACATATCATCCTAATGGGTATTTATTGTAGCTATTTCTTTTTTTTTTTCTTTTACTTCTTGATTTAATACATGAAAGATCTTCAGTCAGTTTACAAAATGAGGACAAAGGAGGGGGAAAAATCACTTGCCTCTCCACACCTCCCAAAGTCAAAAACTTCAAACAGCAAGGAACAAAAACCCAATTTCTTCCCTCAACTTTCTACAAAATCTCTTCATTTTTTTTAGATACATGTAAAGTGCTAACCTGACATTCTTCAATATTGACATACTAAACACCCACATGCTACCATTTGTAGCTTCATAAGTCCTGAAAGAGGAAAAAAAATTAAAAGCAGTTTATTTAAAAATTAACCAGTTTCTCTTTTTTTGGTCTTTTTAAAAAATAAGTTCCTATTTATGGTTTTTTGTTTTTTAATCATCAGTTCCCCCCTGGTATTTTCCCCTTCCTCTCTTAGAGAACTAGCCCATAAAATAAATAGTATTTTAAAAAACAAAATGATGAAATTTTAAAGAGAGAAAAAGAATCAACACAACTGACAAATACACGCAATGTGCAAAGCCTACAGATCTTCCACATCTAAGGGGGGTGGGTTGGAGATTTCCCCTCATCTCTCTTTCTTTGAGTCATGCTTGATCTTTATAATTTTGCTATATTCAGTTTTGACCTTTTTTTGTATGTGATTTTTCATTCCATTTACCTTAGTATGTCTTTATGTTTATTATTTTTTGACTCGACTTTACCAAGTATTTCTTTCAAAAGCAGTGCATAGATGAGCTAGTCTTACAGAGTAATCAAAGCTGATATACTATTATTTTTTTTAATGACATTTACTAGAAGAAATTGAAGGAAAACGAATTATGGGTTTTTTTTTCTTTATTTCTGAACAAAAGAAAGACATTTTATTTTCTTCTAAATGGACTAATTCATTGGTAACAAGAGTGAGGAATCTACATTCTTGGAGGATCAACCTAAATGTCTATTCAAGAATCAGTTTTGATTTGTTGGTACCATTAAAATTGGTGGAGCCATAGTAACACCTCTGACATCTGAGACAGAATCCCAACCCCTGAACTATCCTGTATACTTGTGTGTGTGTATCCTATACTGTGAAGCAGTATAAAGGACATATCAACCTTCCACATCTAAGAAGGAGTGGTTTGAGGATGTCCTCATATCTCTTTCTTACAATTTCTTATTCAGCACTATGCCAAAGCACTATTGGATGCTGTTCATAAAGGCACTTAGTGAAAGTTTGTGGACTGATTAACCAACTGATTGCATTATCCTCCAAGTTTGAAAGGAATTAGGAGAAATATATGTGATTGGAAAAACAGGTGAGTCAATTAATTATGTGACATGAAGGAAAGATGCACACAGCCCATGTGTTCTACTGCTATCAATGCAATGTCATGAGATCTGACAAGTAGAAAGCAGGAACTTTCCTCCAGAAAACCCTATGGAAGGTTTCTGGAAAGCAAGTTTATTATCTCTAGGACACTTACCTCACCTGGGCATGTTCCTCTTTGATCTATACAGCGAGCCATGAGAAAGAGCCCGAAAAGATATATGTATATATATTTTTTTCCTGAGTTTTCTCTCCTATTTAGTAATTGCATGCAGTGGCTGTACTTGGTACCAAGGCTAGGGAATCAGCCTTGCTCTATAAGAGTTGGTAGAAAAGGTTTTTCTGAGGCAGCTCTCTCTTAAATGCTGAGACAACACCCCATATAAGACATTGTCCTATCTATCTTAGACTATGCTGAACAATTTAATTTCAAGTGTAAAGATGTCCATACCACAATGAGACATCAGCATAAGACTTTAGTAGAGGAACAAGAACACTTGCTAATCTGTAAAACCTAAATCATATTGCTTTCTTTCTTAGGGAGGGAAGAGAAAGAGGAAGGGGAAGGAAGGAGCCCTGAGGCCTCAATTTTTTATGTTTTAAAGTATTTTCCACACATGAAATTGGGGGAAAATAAAATATCATTTATATATATATATGTATATATATATATTTAAATGTAATATATATATATATATGCTAATCTCCAAAGTCACTAAATTGCATATACTCTTTGACCTAGTGATAACACTACTGGGCTTATACACCAAACAGGTCAAAGGAAAAGTCCCATAAAAGAATGTTTAGAAAAGCTTTTTGTGGTGGTAAAGATCTGGAAACTTAGGATTGTACATCAGTTGGGGAACAATTAGAAAAAATTTTGGCATATGAATGTAATAGGATAATATTGTGCCACCAGAGATGATGAAAGGATGGTTTTAGATAAATTCAATAAGACTTGAAAGAATCTATACATAGTGAGGTGAGTGTAATGATAATAATCGATATGATAACAATAATATAAAGACAAACAATTTTGAAAAACTCAATTCCAAAATGTCTTGGGATGAAAAATACTATCTACCTCCAGAGAAAGAGTTGATTGTGTCTGTACCTAGATTGCAGCATACTTTTTTTACTTTATTTTTCTTGTTTGTTTAGAGGGGGCTAGTCATATTTTTTCTCTCAACATGGACAATATGGAAATATGTATGTTTTCTGTGACTATACATGTATAATCTCTATTAAATTGCTTGTCTTCTCAACGAGGGGAGAGGCAAGGAAGGGAAAGATTTGGAACTCAAAAATTAAAAAAAAAACGTGTCATAAATTGTTTTTATATATAATTGGAAAAATATTTTTATGCTGCAAAAAAAAAGAAAAGAAAAATTTAAGAAATCCAGTCAATGCAAGGATCAATCATGACTGGTGTATGGAGAAATGGTAGTGAAAAATACTATCCATTTCCTTACAAAGAAGTGAGGGACTAGAAAGAAGGACAATCATACACAAGGTGCACCAAGACTTTTGGGGACACCTTGTATTTTTAGACATAGATAATAATACAGGAATTGTTAGCTTTTCTTTATATATTTGTTACAAGGGTTTTTTTTTAGTGGAGAGAAAGCAGGAAAAAAGGAAATACTTGTTAATGTTTTATTATAATCTTTCCTAAACATGTGCTAATTAAATAGGATAAGCAAATGTTAGAAAGTAGAAGTCCTTGTGGACATTCTATAATAAATAAATGAGAATGATTATTATCTCAATTATTGTCATGTAAATAGATGTTCCTAAAGAAATTTAAAATAATGTTTTTTCATGGATAGGTTAAATATGGCCCATGCTATCTTTTTCACTATTGATTTTTTATCAAAATTATATTACTTTCTGAAGGCACACTAGGAAAGGAAATATAAGTTGGTCTGCCAGAGTAGGAGTGATGAGATGATAACCATTTCATTTTCAGTCCACCTGCTTCTCAACCCCCACAGAGACTACTTTTAATTGGGTTATATAAGAAAAGTAAATTGTAGCATTTGCTAAAAATGATACCCACAAATCTGTTGCAGCTGAGTCAGCACCTTCAAAGCAATCATTGACTTTGGAATCAGAAGTCTTGTGTTCAAATCCCTGCTCTGCCACTTAATGCATGTATGACTATGAACAAGTCTGGTTTTCTCATCTGTAAAATAAGGAAATTAGACACTGCCTTTTGAGATCTGTTCCAGCTCTAAATCCATGAGTCTGTTAGGGATGAGCAAACCCCAAAAGGACTCTGATGAGCAGTTTCAAACAACCACAGTCTTCAAGTCAGCCTTGAAGTCAGAAAAACACAGGTTTTTAGTCTTGCTTCTGATACAACGTGACTATGTGACTCTGTGGCCCCAGCAAATTTCTAAGAATTTAAGTTATCAACAGTGGAAGGAATTTCCACACTGAGAATTTCCTATGTGAGTGAGATCATAATGTAGATCATAAAAGCTCTGGTAGGGAAGAAATACCTTGGGAAGAAAGAACTTATAGGGCATAGTGATCAACAATTACAACAACATTACAGAATTAATTACAGTTGTTTCCAGGCTATGTTTCAGGGCAGATTTCTTAGAAGAATATTTTTATGAAAAATTATTTGAAGGAGAAAGTGATGTGACAAGTGACTAGACTATTCACTTGGAAGAGTGTATAAATATAGGACAAAGAGGAGGAAATGAAAGATAAAAAATGTGATTGATTTAAGCAAGAGAGTAAGTAAAATAAAACCGAAGAAGAAGGGGAAGAGGAAGGAAATGAACATTTAATATAATGGCAACTAGTTAAGCACAATGATGAGAGCACCAATCCTGGATTCAGGAAGACCAGAATCCAAATCCAGCTTTAGGTACTAACTGTTTAACCCTGGGCAAGTCACTTAACCTCTGCCTCAGTTTCCTCACTTATAAAATGGAGACAATAATAGAACCTACCTCATTGGGAAGAGCCAAAAAGAAAATAATTGTAAAATACTGGTCTAAAACACTGGCAGATTAAGTGAAATTCCCAGGGTAATATAGCCAGTATATGTCAGACATAAATTTTGAGGCCAGGGTCTGCCTGGCTCCAAGACCAGCTAACTCTATCTTCATCAAAACAGAATGTCTCTTATTTCTACTTTTTACTCAGAAACATTGAGTTGCAGATGACAAGTGACTTTCCAGAGTTCAACTCATTGGACAACAGGGCCAAAAGGAAGAACAACTCAGAAAACAATCCAAAGATGGAGCATTTTTTTTACATTATTGACATCCAAGAGGCATATGAAACAGTCTCTTGAATTTTAACACGATTGTATCTTAATTTAATAATATTTTGTGTAGTAGTATTTAAATAGCATGTAATTGACATGGTTCAGGTTTTTTAGAATATTTTTAAATGAAGGAAGGAAGAAAATGAGTAAGCATTTATTAAATGTCTACTATATACCAGGCAAGTACCTAAGTGGCACAGTAGAAAAAACAGGTTTTGTTTTGTTTTTTGTTGTTTTTTTTTTTATCAAGGAGACTCTTCATCAGTTCAAATCTAGGCTCAGATATTTACTAGCTGTATAACATTGGGCAAGTCCCTTAATCTTATTTACCTCAGTTTCATCATCTATAACAGCGGTTCTCAACCTGTGGGTCATGACCCCAGTGGGGGTCGAACGACCAAAACACAGAGGTCGCCTAAAGCCATCGGAAAATACATATTTCCGATGACTTTAGCCACTGAGAAATCGCACTACTTTACAGCAAGATCTTGGAAAGAATGGGGACCCAGCTGCCCGCACATTGTACTAATATTAGTTACCTATCAGCAGCCCTCCCCCTATGAGGGGCGATGGATTTACCCTGTGCCTGGAGACCGGACTCAAACAGAGACCCAGAGAGAGCACCCGGGCACTGGCTCCAGAGGAGTTAAGAACGAGTCCTGGAGCAGATAAC